>NW_024358500.1:691962-842110 GCF_014805655.1 Passer montanus | reverse complement strand
GCTCGCCATGGCAACCCCGGGGGGGGCGGGGGGGAGCGGGGTCGCCATGGCAACGGAGCGGGGAGGGGGCGCGGACCGGGAGCGGCACCGGGAGCGGCACCGGGAGCGGAGGAAGCGGGACCGGCGGAGATCCCATCCCAGGAGTCATCCCGGGGCCGCCCCGGCGGGACGCTGCGGCCTGGGGGTGGTGGCGGCCGTCCCCGCCGTTACCGGGGGTCGCCCGGGGTCACCCCGCGGATGCTGAGAACCGGTTCGGGCAGGAAGACGCAGCGTGAAGTTGGTGGCACTGGTCGCCGCCGGTGCATGGATGGGGTCGCTGGGGTCACGGCGGCGGCGGGATGCCGCAGCCCGGGATGGCGGCCCCGGTCCCGCCGCCGCCGGGGTCACCCGGGGTCACCCTGGGGATGCCGAGCGTCGGTACCGGGGGGAGGCGGCCATACCGGCGTGGTGGCACCTGTCCCTGGTGCCACCCCGGGTCGGTAGTGGCGGGATGCCGCGGCGTGGGCACGGTGGCACCGGTGCCCGGTGTGCCCGGGGGTCACCCCGGAAAGCGCGGGGACCGGGATGGGCGGAGTGCCGCACCGGGGGATGGTGAGCCGGGTCCCGCTGCTGCCCGGGGTCACCGCGGGGCTGCCCCGGCCCCGGCACCGGCGGGATGCTGCGCTGGAGGGATGGTGGCACCGGCCCCGCCGCCACCGGGGGTCACCCTGGGCACACACCGGCCGGGTGGTGACACCGTCCCCGCTGTTCCCGAGGGCGGTCCGGCGGGGCACGGGTGGGTAGCACCGCCCCGGGGCTCTCCCGGGTCCGTTCCCGGCGGTGCCAGGCTCGGTACCGGCGGCAGCGGGGAGGGTGGCACCGCTCCCGGTGCTCCCGGGGCTCACCGTGGGATCGTGGCCACCAAACCCTTCCTGTCCGTCCCCCCGAGGACACCCGGGGTGGGCAAGGACGGGATCTGCCCCCGGCACCGGGGACACTGGGGGGGACACGGAGCAGTCGGGGGGGCACTGGGGCTGTTGGGGGGCACTGGGGCAGACTGGGGGGCACTGGGGCTGTTGGGGGGCACTGGGGCTCTTGGGGGGCTGTGAGGGCGAAGGAGAGGAATTGGGGCAGGGGGCATAGGGGGCTGTGTGGGGGACCCCAGGGAAGCTTACTGGGAGCACTGGGAGAGATCAGGGGGGCACTCAGGGGCTGGGGCACTGGGGGGCTATTGGGGCACTGGGGGGGCACTGGGGGGGCTCTGAGGGCACCTCCCGACCCCTCGGGGCTGCGCGGCCGCTGCCGCGGGGAGGCGCCGGGGCTCGGATCCCGCCGGTCCCGCTCCCCTCTTTATTCCCGCTCTCCCTGGTTTTCCCCGGATTTCCTGCCAGGTTTCTCTCCTTTCCCCACTTTTCCCCATTTACTCTCGTTCCCTCTCTCTATTTCACCCTGATTTTTCTCTGTTTTCCCCGTTTCTCCCTGCTGCCCCCAGCTTCACCTCTTTTTCTCTCCCTTTCCCCCGTTTTCCCTCGTTTTATCTCGTTTTTCCTTCCTGTCATGCCTTTTTCCTCCTTTCCCTTGTTTTTCCTCTGTTTTTCCTGCTTTTTTCCCTTCCACCCCCTTTCCTCGTTTATTATTTTTCCTCTTTTTTCCTGCTTTACCCATCTTCCTTTATCCCCTTCCCCCTTTTTTCATTTTCTCTCTCCTTTCCCCACTTTTCCCCATTTACTCTCGTTCCCTCTCTCTATTTCACCCTGATTTTTCTCTGTTTTCCCCGTTTCTCCCTGCTGCCCCCAGCTTCACCTCTTTTCTCTCCCTTTCCCCCGTTTTTCCTCGTTTTATCTCGTTTTTCCTTCCTGTCATGCCTTTTTCCTCCTTTCCCTTGTTTTTCCTCTGTTTTTCCTGCTTTTTTCCCTTCCACCCCCTTTCCTCGTTTATTATTTTTCCTCTTTTCCTGCTTTACCCCTCTTCCTTTATCCCCTTCCCCCTTTTTTAATTTCCCCACTTTTCTCCTGTTTTTCTCCTCTTCCTCCACATTTCGCTCTCTTTATTCCCCTTCTCCACGTTTCATTTCCAGTTTTCCCATCTTCCACCTTCTCCCTTGCTTTTCCCATTTCCCTCCTTTTTCCTTCTTTTCTCCTTTTCCCCCCCCCTTTTCCTCTCTCCCTCAACTCTCTTCTCCTGTTCCTCCCTCCCTTTATCCCTCACTTTTCCCACTTTTCCCTCATTCCCCCACTATTTTCCCTCTTTTTCCCATTTTCCCCCTTCCCCTCTTTGTTTTCTCTTTGCACCCTCCCCCTTTTTCTGCCCCAGGACCCTGTAGGATCCCAGATTCCCAGGTCCCACCCCACCACCCCTCCCCACAATCACCTCAGACCAGCACATGGCCCAAATCCTGCCCTTTCCAACCCGAAAAATCCACATCTGGTGACCCCAGGGACAGAGGCTGGGAATCACCACGGAGGCCACGGGCTGCTGGCATCCCTCACCCTGGAGCTGAGGCTTCCTGTGGGATGGATGGATCCCCCTCTCACATTCTCCTGGATGGGATGGATCCCCCTTTCACATTCCCCAAAAATGGGATGGATCCCTGTCTCACATTCCCCTGGATGGGATGGATCCCAATGTCACGTTCACAATCCCCCAGAATGGGATGGATCCCCATTTCACATTCCCCTGGACTGGATGGATCCCTGTCTCACATTCCCCCAAAATGGGATGGATCCCAATGTCATGTTCACAATCCCCCAGAATGGGATGGATCCCCATTTCACATTCCCCTGGATGGGATGGATGGATCCCCATTTCACATTCCCCTGGGATGGGATGGATCCCAGTTTCACATTCCCCTGGATAGGATGGATCCCAGTTTCACATTCACATTCCCCTGGATGAGATGGATCCCAGTTTCACATTCCCCTGGAGGGGATGAATGGATCCCCATTTCACATTCCCCTGGACTGGATGGATCCCAGTTTCACATTCCCCCAAAATGGGATGGATCCCCATTTCACATTCACATTCCCCTGGATTTGATGGATCCCTTTTTCACATTCCCCTGGATGGGATGGATCCCAGTTTCACATTCCCCCAGGATGAATGGATCCCCATTTCACATTCCCCTGGACTGGATGGATCCCTGTTTCACATTCCCCCTGGATTAGATGGATCCCTGTTTCACATTCACATTCCCCTGGATGGGATGGATGGATCCCCATTTCACATTCCCCTGGGATGGGATGGATCCCAGTTTCACATTCCCCCAGTATGGGATGGATCCCCATTTCACATTCTCCTGGACTGGATGTATCCCCGTTTCACATTCCCCCAGGATGGGATGGATCCCCATTTCACATTCCCAATTCCCCAGGATGTGATGGATCCCCATTTCACATTCCCCCAGGATGTGATGGATCCCAGTTTCACATTCCCCCGGGATGGGATGGATCCCCGTTTCACATTCCCCTGGATGGGATGGATCCCAGTTTCACATTCCCCTGGACTGGATGGATCCCCATTTCACATTCCCCCAGGATGTGATGTATCCCCGTTTCACATTCCCCCTGTCAGCCCTGCACCCCAATCCTTGGGGGATGGGTCCCCCATTCCGTGTCCTGCCCCTCATCCCTGGATCCCTGATATTTTGGGCCGGGTTTTTCCCCCCGTCCCTCATCCCAGCCCCATCCTGGATGCGTCTCCCTGTCGGAACAAGGCGACTCCCCTGATATCAGAGGGCTAATTAATTACTTTATTATACTATATTATCCATACTCTATCCACTGTGTTACATTTGATCTAAGCTGGGTGTGCTGGGCACTCCAGTGCCCGGCACCTCGTGGCTCTGCTGACACACTCCTGGCTCAGAGAATCAAACACTCACACCCCAGTACAATCATCAATTCCCTTCAGGTAAACAATTCCGCTTGTGGACAACACCGGTGCACCAAATGAGACAGGAGTTGTTTCCATCATTCTTTTCTCTGCTTCTCAGTTTCAGAGAATGTGAATCCCAAATTCTCCACGTGGAACCCCAAAAACCCCGGAGCGAGCGCGCCCCGGGAGCGCCGAGCCAACCCTCCAATCCAATTAATGAGCTGGTAATAAATGAACGTATGATTTCATTTATTATTATTTGTTTGGCACCGCGCCACGGCGGTTCCGGCCCGCTCCGGGGAGCCGGCCAGGAGAAGCTTTTCATCCCAAATCCATATTGTTCCCCCCCAGCGGGGCGGCCATTCAGCCTCCCACCAGGCGCAGGGTTGGGTTTCCAGCCGGAAATTTCCGTCCCAAGGTACAAAAAGTCACATTTGGCCCCAAAAAAATAAAGCGGGGGGGGGGGGAGGGAAGAAAAAAAAAAATTTCTCGTCCTCCTTCCCGCGCGTTGGGGCTCTCCAAATATTTCTGTGGATCCCAAGGGGTCCCGGGGGAACAAAGCACGGAAAGCGCGGCGCCCCGAACAATGGGGCCGGATATTTTCTGATGTGAGCGGAGCCGCGGCCGGAGCCGGATCATGTCCGGCCTGCCCGGCCCCGCACCGCACCGATCCCGGCCTCTCCGGGCACAAAAACCCTTTAAAAAAAAAAGAATTATTTTTTTTAAAGGAAAAAAATCGGATTTTCCGTAAAAAGATAGTCTGGATTTTTTAAAATTTTTTTCTTTTTATGTAAAATTAATTAAATTAAATTTTAATTTAATTTAATTTAATTTAATTTAATTTAATTAATTTTTAACATATTTCCTCTTTTTTGGGGAAAAAAGGGCTTTTTTTCCTTGCATTTTGCAGAAAAAACAATGGGGCCGGATATTTTCTGATGTGAGCGGAGCCGCGGCCGGAGCCGGATCATGTCCGGCCTGCCCGGCCCCGCACCGCACCGATCCCGGCCTCTCCGGGCACGAAAACCCTTTTAAAAAAAAATAATTATTTTTTTTAAAGGAAAAAAATCGGATTTTCCGTAAAAAGATAGTCTGGATTTTTTAAAATTTTTTTCTTTTTATTTTTTTTTTTTAGTTTGTAAAATTAATTTAATTAAATTTCAATCTAATTTAATTTAATTAATTTAATTTTTAACATATTTCCTCCTTTTGGGGGCAAAAAAAGGGCTTTTTTCCTTGCATTTTGCAGAAAAAAGGATGATCTTTCCCTGGAATAAGGTCCCTCCAAAAAAAAAAAAAAAAAAAAAAAAAAAAAAAGGGCTTTTTTCCTTGCATTTTGCAGAAAAAAGGATGATCTTTCCCTGGAAAAAGGTCCCAAAAAAAAAAAAAAGCATTTGTGGGGAAAAAAGGGCTTTAGGAAAAAGAGAAAGTGCTTTTGTTTTTTTAAAAAATAAGTTGTTTTGTTTTATTTTTTTTTTATTAAAGGCACTTTTTTGAGAGGAAAAAAGGCACTTTTTTTTTTTTTAAAGTGGACTTTGTTAAGAAAAAGCTCTGGGGGAGAAAAGGGGCTTTTCTTTTTTTTTTTTTTTTTTTTAAGTGGACTTTGTTAAGAAAAAGCTTTGGGGGAGAAAAGGGGCTTTTTTTTCCTGGGAAAAACAGACTTTCTGGACAAAACAAGTGCTCTTAAAAAAACCCAAATAGCTGAAGCTCTGGGGGAGAAAAGGGGCTTTTTTTTCCTGGGAAAAACAGACTTTCTGGAAAAAAAACAAGTGCTTTTAAAAAAACCAAATAGCCAATTTTTTACAGGAAAAAGAAAAGGCAGAAAATGGACTTTGGAGCTCTACAAAGAAATTCTCTACATTCTACAAGAAAAAAATGGGTTGGGGAAAAAAAGGCTTTTTTTGGAATTAAAGAGGGGTTTTTGGAAAAGATGCTTTTCTTGAGAGACAAAACCCCTTTTTCTTGAGTAAAAAAAGTGCTTTTTTGGTAAAAAAAAAAGGAGCTTTCAAAAAAAGTAGGGTTTTTTTGGTTTGTTTTTGTTTTTTAAAATGACTTATTGGGAAACCAGGTCTTTTTGGAGACAAAAACGTGGGTTTTGGTAAGAAACGTAAAGCCAAAGAAGGCTTTAATGGGAAAAACTGGGGGGAAAAGTGCTTTATTTTTTTATATTTTTTTTTAGAAAAAAGAAAATTTGTTGTAAGTATTTTTTTTGGGGGGAAAAACCTTTTGTGGGAAAAAAAATTGTTCTTTTCATTGCAGGAATAGGGCTTTTTGGAATAAAACTTGTGCTATGAGGAAGAAGAGGTGCTTTCTGGGAGGGGAAATGTGCCTTTTTTCAAAATAAATGCCTTTTTTCTGGAAAAAAGGCTGCTTTTGGAGGAAAGAAAAGGCCTTTTTTTTCTGAAAAAAATGCCCTTTCTGAGAAAAATAGGCTTTTTTTGGGGTACAAAGGTCTTTTTGGTGGGAAAAATTCTGATTTTTTCCGAGATCTGGGCTGCAGATCCTCGGGGTGCTGGAGGTGGCACTGCCACCCCCTCTGTCCCTTCCAGGCAGGCAGAGGTCACTGCCATGACCCCAAACACCCCGGAGCCCCCTCCCCATCCCCAGCACCCCCATCCCAGCCAGGAGCGCTCAGAAAAGACGTGACCAAGGTTAAATAAATATTCCAAGCAGCCTTTGGGGGCTGATTCCATTTATTTGGGTACTTTTCCAAAGGAAATCTCGTGCTGACGTGGTCTGTTTGTCCCATCCCATCCCGGCCTCCTCTCACCCCCTGCCCTGTTCTTCTGGATGCTCCAAATTGGCCTTTTTAGCATAATTTTTTTCTGCTCTGAAGAGTGGTTTTGGGTGGTTTTTTTGTTTGGGGTTGGGGTTTTTTTCCTGTTTTTTTGTTTGGGTTCTTTTTTTTTTTTTTTTTTTTCGTGATTACCCCTCATTTTCTTTTTTTCTTTTTTTTTTTTTTGGGTTTTTTTTTTTTTTTTTTTCCTTTTCGTGATTACCCCTCATTTTTCCCCCAAATCTTCCGTTTCCTGCTCCCAGAGCAGGAATTACAATTTCCATCCACTTGGTGTCAGCTCCAGCCCCACCATCCGTCCGTCCATCCCAAATCACCCAGCCCCACCAGCCCTGGCTGTTCTGGTGGATCCCCTCACTTCCCTGCAGCTGAAATCTTGATTTAGCATCATTAAAAACGACCAGCTCGTTATTATTTCTGGGATCCACGCAGGAATTCAGCCCATTTCCCAGCTGGATGCCAAACCAGCCCTGGGAATTCTCTACCTTGTAGAGCTTCCAACCTGCACCATCGCTGGGTTAATTAAACCCACTGGTTAATCTGAAAATGGGTTAAACTCTGGGATACCCCGAGATGGAGCCTCTGCTTTTGGTTGTGATGGGGATTTTTTCACTCTGTGTTTGAAGCAGGATGAGCAGAAAGCTCCTGGGGCATTGAGCTCCGGGGAATTCAGTGCCTGGAAGATTTAGCGCCTGAGGAATTTAGCGTTGGGGTATTTAGCTCTGGGGCATTAAACACCGGGATGTTTTAGCTTCGGGGAATTTAATGTTGGGGCACTTAGCGTTCAGCGAATTTAGTGCCTGGAGAATTTGGCACCGAGGCTTTAGTGTCGGTGCATTAAACACCAGGGCATTTAGCTCCGGGGAATTCAGTGCCTGGAGAATTTAGTGCCCGAGGAATTCAGTGCCTGGGGAATTTAGTGCCCGAGGAATTCAGTGCCTGGGGAATTTGGCATCAGGGCTTTTGGCTCCGGGATATTTAATGCTGGTGCATTAAACATCAGTGCATTGAGCTCTGGGGAATTTGGCATCGGGACACTGAGCTCTGGGGCATTGAACTCCGGGGAACACTGTGGGGACAGTGAGAACCCAGGGAATTCAGTGCCTTGGGAATTCGGCACGGGGGCATTTGGCTTTGGGTTATTTAGCTCCGGGGTTTTTAGCATTGGGGTATTTAGTGTTTGGGGAATTTGGTGCCTGGGGAATTCGACGTGGGGGCATTTGGCTTTGAGGTGATTTAGCACTGGGATATTTAGTGTTTGGGGAATTTGGTGCCTGGGGAATTTGCCATCGGGACACTCAGGAAAAGGGCACTGAGGATGGGGACATTTACCAGCAGGGCACTGAGCTCTGGGCATGAAACAGCGCGGCACTGAGCTCTGCGGGTTTGGTGTCTGCGTTCGGGGTCTGGGGGATTCAGTGCCTGCAGCGTTTAGGGCGGGGCGTTTAGCAAAAGAGTTGGGAATTGGTGTTTTTCCCGGCGGGATGCTCAGCTCTGGGATGTCTTACACAGGACATTCTCACTCTGGGGCATTCAGCATCTGTGCAGAAAGCACCGGGGAGCGCTGGGCAATAGACAAGGGGGTGTTTAGCTCTGGGGTTTGTAGGGTTGGGGCATCAAATGTCAGGGTGTATAGCTCTGGGTATTTAGGGTTGGGGCGTTAAACATTGGTGTGTTTAGGGCTGGGATGTTCAGCATCAGTCCATAAAACGTTGGGGCATTTAGGGAATGGACTTCTAGACTTGGTGCATTTGGCACTGGGGCATTAAACATGGGGACAATCAGCTCTGGGGCATTTAGGGTTGGGGTGTTGAGCACTGGGGCATTTTGATCATCACAGAAATCACCAGTTTAGCTCTGGGGCACTTGGTGTTGGGGCTTTTAGAACTGGAATATTAAGCATTGGAGCATTCAGCCCTGGGGCTTTTAGGGTTGGGGCATTAGCAATAGGGCATTGAGCTCTTAAAATGGGGGAATTTAGCCCCATTTGATGTTGCAGCATGAAAGCATTGGTCATTAACACGGTGTCTTCAACCCTGGGGTGTTTACCCTCAATATTAAAATTCTGGTGAATGTTGCACTGGGGCACTTGGCTCTGGGACATTAAACACGAGGGTGTTTACCTCTGTGACATTAAACATCGGTACATGAAATATTGGAGCATTTAGCACTGAGCCATTAAGAGTTGGTGCAATTAGCACCAGCTCATTTAGCACTGGGGCATTTAGATTGCTGCATAAAGGGGAATTCAGCCCAGGGGTATTTAACATCAGGGCACTGAGCACTGGGGTGTTAAACAGTGGGGCAAGTAACTTTGGGGCATTTATTGTTGGGGCATTGAGCACTGGGGCATTTAGACCAATGCTTAAAGCATTAATTTAGCTCTGGGGCACTTGGTACTGGGGCATTAAACATGGGCACGTTTGGGTGTGGGATATTTCGAATTGGAGCATTTGGCACTGGAGGATCTTAGCTCTGACATGTTGAACCTTTGGTGTTTAACTCAGGGGTGTTAAATATCTGGGTGTTCAGCTTAGAGTATTTGGGGCTGGGGCATTAAACATGAGGGTGTTTGGCTCTGGGGTATTTATTGTTGGGGCAGTAAATATCAGGGTGTTTGGCTCTGGGATATTTAAGGTTGGGGCGTTTGGCACTGGGGCATTGAACATTGGGGAATTTAGCTCTGGCGTATTAAACCTCTGATGCTTAGCTTTGGGTTATTAAACATGGGGGTGTTTAATTCTGGGGTATTTAGTGCTGGGTCGTGAAACCATTGGGGTGATTAGCTCTGGGGTATTTAATTTTGGGGCATTAAACATCGGAGTGTTTAGCTTTGGGTCATTAAATATGGGGATGTTTCACTTTGGGGTATGTAGTGTTAGGGTATGAAAAACTGAGGCATTGCACTGGGTATTTAGGGCTGGGTGTCAAATGTCAGGGTGTTTAGCTTGGGGTTTTTTTTGGGTTTTTTTTTGGTTTTTTTTGGGGGGCATTTAACATTGGGGTGTTTAGGGCTGGGGCATTAAACATGAGGGTGTTAGCTCTGGGATATTTAGGGCTGGGGCATTAAATATTGGTGTATTTAATATCCTTACAGGTCCTGTTGCTCCCTGGATGCTGCACTGCAGAACAGCCCTTGAGGCCCCAGTGAGGCCTCAGAGAGGCCCCGGAGTTCACAGACGTGAGGGATTTGCATTTGAGGGATTTTCTCTTGAGGGATTTTCACTTGGACCCAGACTCCCAGAGAAATCCCAGCTCCGGCTGAGCTGGACTCTCTCACCCTGTGCACCTGCTCCCAGTGTGCCCAGTCCAGTCCTTTGGACTTCCTAAGTGGAAATAAACCTTTCCCAGTGGGGTCTGAGCCTGGAAACACACAGGGAGAGGGTGGGAATGCCAGAGAGAGGATGGGAGTGCTGAGGAGAGGGTGATGATGCTGGGAGAGAGTGGGAATGCTGAGGAGAGGGTGGGAATGCTGAGGAGAGGGTGGGAATGCTGAGGAGAGGGTGGGAATGCTGAGGAGAGGGTGGGAATGCTGAGGAGAGAGTGGGAATACGGAGGAGAGCTCCTCCTCCTCCTCCTCCTCCTCGCTGCTCCGGCCGGGAAGTGTCTGGCTGCGGCTGCGGGAAGCGCAGCGGGTCCAGCAGAGAGCAGTGGTAACACACCGGCATCCCGCCGCCTCCCTCCTGCCCATCCCGGCCTTTCCAGTAAATCTTAATTTCCCTGGAAAGAGAAAAGTGGAATTTGCCAAAAAACTTTGGGGCTTAATTGAAAAAAAAAACAACAAAAACCACCCCAGTTTTCCTGGTGGTGGAGGTGGAATGGGAGCGGACAGGGCTGGCAGAGAGATTTACAGGCTGAATCGAGACTGGTAATTGCAAAGAAAATAAAAAAAAAAAAACCCTCGTAAGAGCAAGCAAAAAACCCTTGTAAAAATAAATGATCAGCTTCTCTATTAAATTATTCTGCCCCGCTGGAGCGGGACACCCGCGGCTTTTGATCCTGCCGCTGCCGTCCCGTTCCCAGCCGCGGGACGGGGCCGGGGCCCGGGACGGTAATGGGCGCTGACAGCTCGGAAAAGCGAGACGGGCTCTTCGTTAATGAGCCCTAACGAAGCCGGGGGCCCGGCGGGGCTGCTGCCCGGCCGGCTGGGCCGCAGCACCCGGAGATGCCCGGCCGGAGGGGTGGGAGCTGCTCCCTCCCTCCATCCCTCTTCCAGCGGGAAAAAAGTCATTAAAGGGAATTTAGCGGGATATTCAGCTCGGGGAGTGCGGGCTTGGGGTCTTCCTGCAAATGGGAGATGAGAAAAATTAGAGGTTGGCTTACTGTGAGCTTGCAGTGCACCTGCAACAGGCTTGCAATGGGTTTAAAATGGGTTTGCACAAGGGGGTCGCAGTGGGACTGAAACAGGTTTGCAGTGGGTTTGCAATTAGTTTGCAAGGAGTTTGCAAGTGGTTGGAAAAGGGCTTCAAAGGTCCCCAGTGAAACAGCAGAGAGCTTGCAAAGGGTTTGCAGTGGGTCCACGATGGGCTTGAAGGGAGCTTACAACAGGATCTGCAAGGGGCTTGCAAGGGGTTTGCAAGGGGTTTGCAAGGGGTTTGCAATGGGTTTGCAATGGGTTTGCAATGGGTTTGCAATGGGTTTGCAATGGGTTTGCAATGGGTTTGCAAGGAGTTTGCAAGGGGTTTGCAATGGGTTTGCAATGGGTTTGCAAGGAGTTTGCAAGGGGTTTGCAATGGGTTTGCAAGGGGTTTGCAATGATATTGCAGCGGGTTTACAAGAGGTTTGAAATGGACTTTCAAGGTTCCCAGCCTTGCAGTGGGGGTTTGCAAGGGGTTTGCAAGGGGTTTGCAAGGGGCTTGCAATGGGTTTGCAAGGGGTTTGCAAGAGGTTTGCAAGGGGTTTGAAATGGACTTTCAAGGTTCCCAGCCTTGCAGTGGACCTCCAGGTTTTTGCAAGAGGTTTGCAGTAGGTGCACAGTGGACTTGAAAGGGATTTGCGAGGGGTTTACAATGGGCTTGAAAGGGATTTGCAAGGGGTTTACAATGGGTGTGCAACAGCCTTGCAGAGAGCTTGCAACAGGCTTGCAAGAGGTTTGCAATATGCTTACAAAGGGTTTGCAGTGGGCCTGTGGCTGCCGTGGGCTTACAAGGAGTTTGCAGTTGGCTTGCAACGGGTTTGCAATGGGTTTGCAAGGGGCTTGCAAGGGGCTTGCAATGGGTTTGCAATGGGTTTGCAATGGATTTACAACGGGCTCGCAATGCCTTCTGTCCACATGGGCCCATCCCAGGGACCCAAACCTCAATCCTGATGTTTGTCCCCGTCCTGGGGAGCCTCCTGCTCCTGCTCTCCACGTTTATCCCCCGTGCCACCCCGGGTTCCCCTCGGTGCTTTAAGCAGAAGCAGCTGCCCGGGTGGGGATCCAAGAGCCCCGTGGAGCCCCGGGAGGGTGGAAAATGCCCCAGCCCGGGGGGCTCTGCCTGCTGGGGCTGTGCTGTGACGTGGGACGGAGCCTCCCGTGACTGGAACCAGAAGGGAGGGGAGCCCAGGCTGGGAAAGGAGCCGGGAGAGGCTGGGAGCAGCAGGGTTCCTTTGATCCAGCCCCGCTTCCAGGCTTCCTCCAGCGCGGGGAGCTTACAACCGGCTTGCAACAGGCTTGGGGTGGGCTGGGGATGGGCTCGCAAGGGCTTACAATGGGCTCATAGTGCATTTACAAGGGGCTTACAGTAGGTTTACAATAAGGTTACAACAGGCAGCGGGCTTGAGAGGGACTCACAAGGGACTCACAACAGGCTTGCGACAGATTTACAACGGGTTAGCAAGTGGTTTGCAACAGGTCTGGGACAGACTTGTGACAGCCTTACAATTGGTTTACAACGGGCTTGACATTGGGGTGGGGCAGAAATTAAAGTAGCAAATAAATATGCACATAAATTGGGGGGGGGTGATTTGCATCTTTACCATTTTGGGTGAATTTTGTGCTTCTTTCAGCCTCTGTCACAGATCTGTCACACAGAGAGAGGAAACCAGCCCCTACACCTGCCCAGGTCATCTCATTCCCAACGTTTATTCCATGAAAATGTCAACACAAACCCACCCTGGACCTTGTTGGATAAGAAATCCCACCCCAATTCAACAAACTCACGTGGATTTGAGTTGGAGAGCTGCAAATATTCCATATTTGCCTGCATATTCCCATGGCGTTCCTTTCTCTTACTGGGGCTGCTCTCCTACTGGAATTTCACTTTCCTTTGGAGCTTTTTGCTATTTACAGTGGGATCTGAGGGTGGTTTTGGTTCCCGTTCTGCACTGGGGAGGATGTCCAGTATCACCCCCTGAAAAAATTGCACATATCAAGGCCCAAATTGCAACAGATCAGGGATGGAAATGGGTTTTGCTGGAAATCTGCCTCTTTGCAACCCCAAATCTTGGAGCAAGATGCTGAGATAAAAACCCAGAGGAGGGATTGCTTTGGGATGGGTTTGGGAAAATTGCACAACTGGTCTGAGAAGCTCCCAGCCCATCCCAACCTCTTGGTTTCATCCCTGTGATCCTAAATAAGGGAAGAGGAGTCGGGTCAGAGGATTTTCACCCACGCTGGTGATTCACCCAACCCCACAACCAGCCCAGTCACCCGTGGGTGTGTGGGAACCTCTGGCGTGGGTTTGTACCCTTGGAGAAGCCTCCTGGAGAACCTGCTCCTGGTATTTAGAGTTCTCCTAGGGGCAGGAAAGATGCTCCTGGTAAATCCTGGGGAACTCATCTGGGCTGCTTCCCTCCAGCCAGGAATGTCCTCCAAATCAGCCCAAGGAGGAGAAAGTGCAGGGAGAGCCCACCCTCCTACAGCAAAACCCTCCTTGTGCTTGTGTTGGGATGAGGATATAGAGCTGTAAGCCCCCCAAGTCCTGGGTGGATCAGCATTTCTTTGGGAAGCAAATGGATCTGTGGGTTTTTCCTGTGGAGCCAGGGTGTTTATCCCTCCACACCAGCAGCAAGCAGCAATCTGGTGCCTTCTCCACCCTCCTCACCATGGCCTGAGACAGGTGATGATGCTTTGGCACTGCTGGAGATGCTTCCCAGGTCCTTAACAAGCTCCTGGGAATCTCCCAGGGAGGCGTTTTCCTCAATAAACCACCAACATTTGCAAAAATTCGATTTTCTTGGGTAGGGATGAAGTGCTGCTGATGATTAACAATGAATTGGGATCACTTGAAGCACCCTGGGAATTTGCTTGGCCATCCTGCTTTTGGAATATGCCCATTCCCACATTCATCCATCTTAATTTGGACACAATCACCTCCAAAGTCTTTGCACACCAGGACTGGCTCTGATGAAGGTGTTACAAACGTGATGGAGTTCCCCATTCTGGGAATTTCCCTTCAGTTAACCCCTCGGATGGTGCCACCACCCCTGGCTGTGATGTGCTTGGATCCTGGGAATGCTGGCAAGGAAAACAAACAGGGTTATTTAGGTGGGCATCAGCTGGACTGGCAGGGAGTGGAGCTGGATTCTGGCAGTCACGGGCTTTGGGGTGCCAGCTGGGCTCTGGGGGCTCTTCAGGCCTTTGTTGGCACCCTGAGGACAAAATTGCCTGGAAATTAGTCCCTTTTGACCAAATCTTGAGTCTTGGAATGGGTGACCAAATCCCAGAGCTGCCTCCAGTCTGATTCCACATTGCTTTTGGGGCACATCTGACAATTCTGGGGCAAAAATGTGTGATGTCCCCTCCCGTTACTCTACTCACATGCACCTGACCCTAAATGAACACAAAGTTTAGGGCCTCCCCTCTGAGAGCATGGATGTTCTCTGATGTTCTTCATCAGCTCCAGGCAGATGGTTTTGAACACTTTGGGGTCACTGGCACAAAGTCTCCAGCAGCTCAAACCCCTCTTGTTGCATTGTCAGTGGATGTGGGGACCAAGAGCTGCCTTGGTTCCTCTGGCATCAACTCTTCTCCTTTGCTTTGCCCAGAGCTGACCTGGTCCTGCTTGAGTTTCTCCTCCAGTTTCTGATATTAAACCCACGTGGGCCACAAAACCTCCCCATGTCAGGTGCAAGCAAGAGCCAGGAACGTGCAAAGTTCCAAAGGAGCTTTGAAATTGGGTTTGGAATCAATCTCCAGCTTGGCCATATCTTCAGCACTGCTCCAGCCCCTCCTTTTCGCAGCTCTGGTTCTCCAGCCCAGCCTTGCTGCTCCTCTTGCAGGGCCTTCATCCCCTGCCCTCCCCGAGACCTTCCCCTCCAGGGCACACCAGGAGCTGCCCAGGTTGGACATGCGATCCCAGGTGAGATCCTCTTCCCACCACGGGTCCCATGGGGTCACATCCTCCCTCTTTTCTTTCCTGGCCTGTGATTATTTATCCACCCCTTGGCTTCTTCCTTTTCCCACCCCTTGAAAGAGAGTTTCTGCTTCCTTTTGAGTCATCCTGGAGTTCCTGCTCTCTCCAGTGGAAGAGGTGAGTAATGTGGGGTTGGATGGACCACGCTGGTCCGGGGAGAGGGATGAGAGAGGAGAAGTTGGGACAACAACCAGGCTGTCTCCTCTGACCAGGAGAAGCCACAGCCCCAGGGAAGGTGCCAGGCCTCCTCCAGGAGTGAGATGTCAACAGCGTGGCCAGTCCAGGCTGCCAGGGTTGGTGTCACCTTCTGGGACAGTGTGGCCAGCAGGGACCCTCCCAGGCCAAGGGAAACAGGAGAAGAACCAATGCAGGGTCACCAAGACTCCCAAACCAACTCATGGGAGATGTGGGGAGCTGGGCTGGGGTGTGGTGAGGGAGAGGAGGGCGTTCCCAGCTGGACAGAACCAATCCTGCCTGGAAGTGTCCCATTCCTGGCAGTGCCCAAGGCCAGGCTGGAGCAGCCTGGGACAGGGGAAGGAATCCCTGCCCCTGGCAGGGAGTGGAACGAGGTGGGCTTTAAGGTCCCTCCCAGCCCAAACCAGACTGGGATTCAATTCTAGGAAAACCCAAATTTGCCTCAATTCCACTCTCCAAAACACCATTTCCATAACACGGGCAACACAAGCCCCAATTCCCCCCTTTCCAGCCTCCTTCCCTTCTTTGCCTTTTATAACTGGGGTAACCTCAAACAAAAACCAGGGAATTATTTCAGCTCAACAGGTCGGAAAGTGGCCAAGGCTGGAGGGGCTGTCGCGTTGGATTTTCCAGCCCTTTGCACCAGCAGGAGAAATTTAATGTAAATAAACCCCACTCCCACCCCACGGCACGTCCAGGCTGTGTGTGGGTCAGAGCGATGCCCAGCACCCGCCTCCCAATCCAGCTTGGCATGAAAATCATGAAAATCACGAAAATCCACAGCAAACGTGTTCCCTGAGGGCTTTTGCCTCCTGAACCCTTCCCAGCAGAGCTCCTGGGAGGCAATTCAGCAGGGATTAACACCCCAGCCTCGGGAAGGTGTGCAGGGGAAGGTGCCCGATGGACTGGGTTCACCTTGGTATTTCATTTGAAGGAAAAAGGGGAATTTTGGGGTGTTTGTGATTTTTGTAGTCCTGGGGAGGGGAGGTTTAAATCCCCCAGGCTGAGCTATCCCAAGGATTGCAAATGATGCATATAATCTCTCTATGCAAAAATAGATTTTTTCTTTTTATATATTAATTTTTAGATTACTAAAATTATAGAAATATATATATCCTATATATTAATTATATGTATTAACTTTATGTCATTCTATATATTAATTTATATATTAATTCTATATAATAATTATATATATTACTTTTTATATGAATAGAATTATAGATATATAGTACATCATAATGCATACATTATATTTTATATATTGATAGCAATATTTTAATATAGATATACAGAGAGACAGGGAGTGTTACATATATATTTCTATAAAGCATAAATATATAAATTTGTAACCCTTTTTCCCAGCAAAGGAGCTGACTTGGGAAAGGAGAATCCAGCCTCAAGCTCAGCTGCCTCCAGCATAATCCCCAGCCAGCTCCCAACAAAGAATAGCCCCATTATTAATTAAACAGTGAAATTAAACTATAGATGCCTGAAAATATTTCCTGCTGGGGCACGTGCCCCCAAATCCCACAGCCAGGTTTATGGGAATCTCGGTCCCTGCACTGCCCTCAATCAGCCTCCTGCAGCTTTTAGGCTTGGTTTTAAGGGGCTTGAGGGGAAATAAGTGTTTGTTCCTGCCTGGAAATCACAACGTGTGTCCGGGAATGGGAGTGAATGCTAAGAATCCATCCAAATTTTAATTTTCCAAGGTAAATTGGAGCTTCTAGAGAGAAATAATGAGAAGTCGCAGCCTTTTGGGTTTAAGCAAAGCATTAAACATGAATTTATCCCTGTTTTATCTGCTAAGATGCCCCAAACTCTGTTTATTTCATGACCCTGCTTCATGTTTGGATGCAGGAGGTTCCGTGTTTGGGAAAAGGCACCCCAAGTCTGCACAGTGGGGTGGTAAATTTGCAACAGGAGGTCTCAGGATTGCAAAAAGGGGTCCCAGACTTGTAAAACATCACCTCAGATTAAGAAAAGGCACCTCAGGTTCCAAAAATGAGGTCCCAGGTTTGAAAAAAGGATCTCAGGCATAAGAAAAATCCCCTCCCAAGGTTTAAGAAGAGGAGCCCTGAGGGTCCCAGACTTGTAAAACATCACCACAGATTAAGAAAAGGCACCTCAGGTTCCAAAAATGAGGTCCCAGGTTTGAAAAAAGGATCTCAGGCATAAGAAAAATCCCCCCAGGTTTAAGAAGAGGAGCCCTGGTTTCCAAAAACACTTCCCAAATTTAAGAACCATCCCCAGCTTCCCAAAAATAGGTCCAGGGTTTGCAAAAAGGGGTCCCTGATTTGCAGAAATGGCCACCAGGGTTGCAAAAAGGGCCTCCAGATTTGAAAAACGAGGTCCCAGATTTGCAAAAAGAGGCCCCAGGTCTAACAAAAGCTCCCAAGCTTCAGAAAAGGAGCCCTGATTGACAAAAAAAAACCTCCTCAGGTTTAAGAAAAGGTGCTCCAAGATCACAAAATGGTGCATTATTGTTGGAAAAAGTGGTTTTGATTTGGGCAATGAGGTTCCAGGGTTGCCAAAAGACACCTCAAGGTTCCCTAAAAGGGATACAAGAGACCCTAAAAAGGGTCCCAGGTTTAACAAAAGTAACCCCAAAGTTTAACAAAATGAGTCCTGATTCACAATTCTCCTCCCCAAATGTGAGGAAAAGGTCCATGCTCCAAAAATGGGGTTCCAGGGTTGCAAAGAGACACCTCAGGCTCCCTAAAAGGGATACCAGAGTCCCTAAAAGGGTCCCAGGTTTAAAGAAAAGGAGCCCTGCTTCACTAAAAGGGCCCCAAAACTTAAGGACAGTTCCAAAGGTTCCCTAAAAAGGATCCCAGGTTCCCAAAAAGGGGTCCCAGGTCTGCAAAAAGCCCCCCCAAATCCAAGGAAAGACACCCCAGGTTCCCAGGATGGGGCTCAGTGTTTGCACCAGTGGGGTCCTGCTTTCCAAAAGCATTCCCAAGCTTCCACAACATCTACTGGGGGGCACAGTGCTGTAAAAATTGATTTAATGGGGAAAGTCGGGCTGGGAAAGTGAATTTTTGGAAGACTCCGATGGTGCAGAATGGACAAATGTGGTGGGGGGCTCTGAGGTGGAAAATGGGCTCTGCTGGGGGGGAAATTGGCTGCTCCAATGAGGCTTTGGGGGATCCCAAGCCTCCAGAACAGGTTTGTTTGGTACCTCAGAAATAAAAATAAAAATAAAAATAAATAAGAACAGCAACAACAATAATTAATTATAATTTTACTTATGTGGGAAGTGTTTCTTTTACTGGTTTAAATGGGTTTTTAACTGGATTTCCCCCCCATGTTTTATTAAACTCAATAGGCAGTATTTTCAGGGTTGGAAGTGGAAAATGGAAAATGCCCCTTTAAACCTGGGTGTCCTGAAAAGTGTTTGGGAAAAGGTAAAATTCAGTGTTCTAGTGGCAGAACAAAGGGGAAAAGATAAAAACTAATCTGAAAATGAAGGACTAGAGAAGGAAAATGATACAGAAGTCAAAGAGTGTAAAAGATAATGAAGGGAAATGAAAATATTGGGAAAAAACCCAAGGAAAATGCAGGAGGGTAAAAATGGGAATAAGGAGATGAAGAGAAGAAAGTAAAATATTGGGAAAATAAAGCCAGGAAAGAAGGATAAAATCGTGTGAATGTAAAAAAAGAAACTGAAGGACGAAAAAAATTTAAATTATTTTAAAAGAATTTAAAAAGGAGTATAAAGTAATAAAACTCCAAAATAATGCAGAGTAAAGGGATAATAAATTAATTACAAATAAAAATGGACAAACAAGGTAGCAAAATGGATAAAAAGGAAAAAGAATGGAAATTAAAAAGAGTATAAAAATGAGAAGATATAGGAATAAAGTGTAAAAATAAAAGAATAGGAATTAAAAAGAATTTAAAATGTGACTTAAATCCAAAAGAATATAAAAATTCATTATACAAAATAAAATAATACAAAAATTAATAAAAAAGCTAATAGAAAAATTATTAATGAGTACAAATCCAGAAAAAGATAAAATGAATGATAAATAAACTAATATTAAGAAAAGAAATAAAATTTCAAATAATAAAAAATTATTAAAAGATTAAAAGCAATATAAAGCTAAAAAGCTCCAAAACAATAAACCTACGGAATATTTAAAAAAAAATCCAGAAATATATTTATATTTAAATAAAAACATAAATAAGTAACGTTAAGAACTGAACTAAAACAACCCCAGCTCCGAGCACATTAAACCCCCAGGATGTAAAACGGAGCCCAGCACAAGAATTCCATTAATTCGATTTATTCTGATTTATTCTTTCCCCGCGCTTCCCTGTGCTGGGAAGGGAATTCCGGGCAGGGCAGGACTCGAGCGGGTCAGGAGCGCTCACAGCTCCTCCTGCTCTTCTTCCTCCTCTCCTTCCTCCTCTTTTCCTCCTTTTCCTCCTCCTCCTCCTCCTCTTCCTCCTCCCCGCGGGGGTTCCCGGCCCTTTGTTCCCCCACAAAGCCACATCCCGCCCTCAATGGCACCGGGAGGGGTTTTTTTGCGTTTCCTAAATTAAATAAACACTTTTTTTCGCCTCCCCCCACCAGCTTTCTGGAATTTTCCTGCCCCGGGAATGGCCCCAGGCGGGTTTGATTTGATTGCTTTTTATTTTATTATTTTTTTTTAGTTTGTTCTCCAGCTGTTCCGGGAAGAGGAAAACAACCCACGCAGGCAGCATCAGCCCGGGCGGGGAATCAGAGCCCAAAAATACCTGGGAAAAAATTCCATCGTGGATTCAGCTCCTCAGAAAAGGCTTTTCCCTAAAAAAAAAGGGGCAGGTTTGGGGGTTTGGGAGGATGCTGAGGCTCCTGCATCCCTGCCTGCATCACCCGTGGTACCCACGGCTGGAGGGATGCTGGAGGCACCTCCCAAAAAACCTTCATCCGTGGGTGGGCTCTCCCAGGTGCTGGAAAATGATCCCCCAGAAATCACAATTCCTCCCCTCGGTGGAGCCTCAGAGGGAAATTCGGGTGAAAGTTTGGAAATCCGCCCCCAAAATTCACAATTTCCCTTCTTTGTGGTGTCCAAGGGGAAGGTTTGGGAAAAAAAAATGATGGGGAAGCCACTCCAAAAGTCACAGTTTCCCTCCTCAGGGGGATCTAAGGGGGAAATTTTGGAAAGAAATTTGGGCAGTCTTCACCTTCAAAGTCACAGTTTGCTCCTCAGCGCTATTTGAAGGGGAAATTTGGGAAAACTCTGGAAAGTTTTCCCAAAAATATGGCAGCTCCAGTGGGATTTGAGGGCTCAGGGTGGGTTCCAGGAGTTTGTGAGGTCTCAGCCCCTCTCCAGGCTGCTCAATCCAGGGATCAAACCTTCCTAAGGCACAGAAAATCCACCCTAAAAAGTAATTTCTCCCCATTGGTGGAATTTAAAGGGCGAAAATTTGGAAAAATTATGGAAAATACGCTCAAAAAAATCAGAGTTTCTCCCTATCACAGGGACTTAGAGGGGAAATTTTGAAAAAATGATGGAAAATTCACCCCAAAATCACCTCAGAGGGAGCTGAGCACTCAGGGCTGGGGCTGTCGGGTCGTGGGCTCACCCCTCTCCCAGCTGGGAGGTTTTGCTCCACTTTTCTTGGGAAAGGAGAATAAAGGATAAAGAGGACTTTCCATGGGATTTGAGAGATTAAAATGCAGAGTTTTGGGAGTTTTTATGGAGTATATGTTATTAATTCTGCTTATTTTAGTCATCTTTAGGCAATATTATATTAATCTTGAAATATGGATAAGAATTCTATTCTATTCTATTCTATTCTATTCTATTCTATTCTATTCTTCTGTATTATATCTTATTATACATTTTTTATATCTTTATTATCCTCTATTGCATTACTATTTTATCACACCATATTATAATATATAATTATATATTAATTGTACAACACATCCCAGTGAATTAATATTATATTCATATTATTATTAGATTAATATTATATTTATGTGACATATTAATGCCATTTTTATCTCATATGTTAAATATAGATATAAATTTGCAACTTTCTAGTGAAAAAGGCTCCTAATCCCTGATATTTCATTATTTTTAATACATTTTTGTGTCTTCCTAACACAAAAAAAGACTCCAAACCCTCCATATATTTAAATTTATGTATAATTTATGGCCTTCTGCTGCAACCCCACCACAAACCCTCTCTATATTTGTATTTAATTTTACAATTTTCTAGTGCAAAAGGGACCCTCATATCCTTCTTATATATTTTTCTATAGACTTTCATGGCTTTCTAACTCACAAATACCCTCAAAATACGTTTTTTATCTAATCTTGCAATGCCCTAGTGGAAAAACCACCTCAACCCACCTTATATGTATTTTTAAATATATATTTATTGTTTTTTCAGCTTTTTATTGCAAAAAAGACCCCAAAACCTTTGTCCATGTGTTTTATTGTGTCTTTCTTGTGGAAAAAAATCCCAATTAACCTGAGAATAGACATATTTACATCCAAATTTGCAGCTTCTTAATGCCAAAATCCTCCTATATATGAATCAATAATAAATATTTTATTTATATTTAAAATATTCATGTGTCTGAGGCTCTCAGCCCCTCCTTCCACCTGGCTGCCAGCCCCGGGCTCATCCCAAAGCAGCATCCTCAGGATTCTCCATAGGGAAAACACCTCTCCAAGTCCTCAGATCCACAATCCAGAGATAAAACCCTTCCACCGTCCCCTGCTGCCCCAGATCCTGATGCCAATCCATTTTTTGATGGATGCAAAATGATAATTTCTCCCAAATTTTTGGAAAGTTTGATTGGCTGGGCAGGATCCTCCATGCAGAAATGTGTGTATTATCGCTTCATATTTTTGTTCTTTCTTCCAAATTCATTTTCCCACCTGGGGAAGCGAATTTTCAGGACTTGGAGGGAAAATAAATGAGGGTTTGTGCCCACAAACCCCACAAAAGTGATGGTTTTATTCACCGGGACGGGGATTTTTCAGGTGGGCAATGTGGGAATTCACAGGTTTGGAGACTCGATGGAAAATTACTGCTGGGCAAACAAAGAAATCTGGGATTTGGGAATAAACAGGCGGGCCAGGAAGCTGGGAGGAAACCTTGGGCAGGGGAAGGGAAGAGAGAGAAAAGCTCCCACCGCGGGGGGCAGCGAAAATAACCCTGGGGGGGCCAGCCCGTGGGAAAGGGGCTCGGGCCTGCCAGGGGGACCCAAACTGGGATTGGCACAGGGACCCCAAATTGGGATTTGGGAGAGGGACCCAAACTGGGATTTGGGAGAGGGACAAATTACTGCTGGGCAAACAAAGAAATCTGGGATTTGGGAATAAACAGGCGGGCCAGGAAGCTGGGAGGAAACCTTGGGCAGGGGAAGGGAAGAGAGAGAAAAGCTCCCACCGCGGGGGGCAGCGAAAATAACCCTGGGGGGGCCAGCCCGTGGGAAAGGGGCTCGGGCCTGCCAGGGGGACCCAAACTGGGATTGGCAGAGGGACCCCAATTGGGATTTGGCAGAGGGACCCCAAACTGGGGATTTTTCAGAGGGACCTCAAATTGGGATTTGGGAGAGGGACCCCAAACCTGGGATTGGTCAGAGAGACCCCAAACTGGGGATTTGGCAGGGGGACCCTAAATTGGGATTTGGGAGAGGGACCCCAAATTGGGATTTGGCAGAGAGACCCCAATTGGGATTTGGCAGAGGGACCCCAAATTGGGATTTGGCAGGGGGACCCAAACTGGGGATTGGTCACAGGGACCCCAAATTGGGATTTAGCAGGGGGACCCTAAATTGGGATTTGGCAGAGGGACCCAAATTGGGATTTTTCAGAGGGACCCCAAATTGGGGATTGGCAGAGGGACCTAGACTGGAATTTGTCAGAGGGACCCCAAATTTGGATTTGGCAGGGGGACCCTAAATTGGGATTTGTCAGAGGGACCCCAAATTGGGGATTTGGCAGAGAGACCCCAAACCTGGGATTTGTCAAAGACACCCCAAATCAGGGATTTGTCAGAGGGACCCCAAATGGGGAATTCCACAGCACAGGGGCCAAACCCAGCTCTGGGCCTGGGGGTCAGGGCTGAGCCCCCCGATCCTGCCTTTGGGGGAGGGAGGGTTGGGAATTCCGGGGGCAAAGGGAATAAATCTTCCCCTGGGTTTGTTCGGCCTCGTGGCTCTTTGTGAGCGGCAGGTGTGCAAGGCAGGGGGTGTGCAAGGGAATGGGGGTGCAGGGGGGATGGAGAGTGTGCAAGGGAATGAGGGATAGGGAAGGCAGGGGGTGTGCAAGGGAATGGGGGTGCAGGGGGGATGGGGAGTGTGCAAGGGAATGGAATGAGGGATGGGGAAGGGAGGGAGTGTGCAAGGGAATGGGGAGTGTGCAAGGGGAGAACATGTATGAAGGAGAGAAATGAGCACGGGAAGTGAGTGTGCACAAGGAGCAGGTGTAGAAAGGAGTGAGTGTGCAAGGGGAACAACCCCAGAAAGGCATCAAGCTGCAGAAGGCCTGAGTGTGCAAGGGGAGTGCACAAGCAGATGGAGTGAGAGTGGAAGGGGAATGAGTGTGCAAGGAGAGCGAGCACAGATTGGGAAAGGGACTGAGTGTGCAAGGGCACGTTGGAAAAAACACATGGAAATAAGTGTGCAAAGGGACAAGAGTGCAAAGGGACAGGTGTGCAAAGGGAACCAGTGCTCCAGGGGAGCAAACTTCCGAAAGGAACACGCATGGAAGGGGCTCGTGAGTGTGCAGTGTGCACGGGGAGCAGGTGTGCAAAGGGAGGGAGTGTGGGCAGGGCAGCCAGGGAAGGAGTGTGCAAGGGAAGAGGTGTGCAATGGCAGTGAGTGTGCCAGGGGAGCGAGCTCAGCCCGAGGTGAGCGCGTGGAGAGTGAGTGCACAGAGGGGTGAGTGTGAGCAGGGAGTGAGTGTGAGCAGGGAGTGTGCAAAGGGAGTGTGAAGGCGCTGTGGGGCAGCCAGCCCCACGCTCGACTCCCCCTGGAGCCCCCAGCGCTCCCGTTCTCCTCGGGCTGCCTCGGAGGAAGGAAACTTCAAAATCCACCCCCCAAAAGAAGGGCCTCGGGCTGGGTGAGCTCCCGGCACTGCCACCCACGGCTTGGGGGCTGGCAGCAACATTTGAGAGGTTTTTTGGGAGCAAATTCCCTAAGTCTGGCTCCTGAGTGAGCAGGTGGGATGCAGGGACGGTGGGGATGCAGGGGCTGGGAGACGCCTCAGCCCAGTGGCTGTGCCGCGAGCGTCACCTGGGAAAAGGGCTGGGACGTGATGCTGCTCCCCAATATTGCGGGTTTTTCCTCTATCATCCAGCTCCGGAGCATCCCAAAAAAGTGGGCAAAGAGGGGATGAGGAGGCAGGGAGGAGGCAGCTCCCGGGCAAGACAGTGCCCATCGCCCGTGTCAGGCTGGCACACGCCCACCCCGCCCTTGGGCAAGGGCTTGGAATGAGGAAGGAACTGCTCCTGCTGCTGCTCCTGCTCCTGCTCCTGCTGCTCCTGCTCCTGCTTCTCCTGCTCCTGCTGCTCCTGCTGCTTCCCTGCTGCTCCCACAGCCTGGAAGCGCTGCTGGACCCTCGCTGGGGCCTCACCCAAAATCCAACCCCAGCCCACAGTGACCTGTCCCCGCGTGTCCCCAGTGCAGGACGTCTGCCCATTGTCACCCCGTGGAACATCTTTCATTCCTCCGTGGAATGTCCTTCATTGCCCACACGTGTCCTTCACCCCACGGAGGTCCTTCACCCTGCAGGTGTTCTCCATTCCCTGAATGGGATGATGATTCACAGGTGTTCTTCACCCCGTGGATGTCCCTGACACCATGGATGTCCTTCACTCTGCAGATGCCCTTGAGCCCACAGATATCCTTCACTTCATGAGTGTTCTACACCCCATGGCTGTTCTTCTTCACCCCATGGCTGTTCTTCACCCCATGGATGTCCTTCATCCCCCCATGGCTGTTCTTCATCCCCCCATGGCTGTTCTTCACCCCATGGCTGTCCTTCATCCCCCCATGGATGTTCTTCACCCCATGGATGTCCTTCACCCCAATCTCCTTTATCCCCCAGGCCCCCCCATTCCCACTGGGAAATGGTGCCTGTCCAGGTCCTGATCTTCACCTGGATCCAGAGCAACTCTTCCCGGGCCAGCCTCGACTCCTGCAACACGCGGCAACAAGCCCTGACCTGACCCCACCCCCAAATTTTGGGGCTCTGGTGGCCAAGCAGGGCAGGTCCCAGCAGCTCTGGGCTGCAGCGCTTTTGGGAGGGTGTTGCCAGGATTTGACCTTGGACGTGGGAAGGGAGAGCTTTTTTAGCTGACCCACATTTTTGGGAGATCCATGGGAAATGGGGTGAAACCCGAAAATGCTGATTCCTCTCAATGCCCCAGGAAATGCGGAAAAGAGGGGAAAAAATCCGTCTGAAATCCCAGGTTGGGGAACACAGAGTGAAATTCAAAAACCACAGGAATTTCAGAGGCTGAAAAGTGCAGAAGGGATCAAAGTGGCTGCGTGGGAATGGGCAAGCCCCGACAAGATCCGGGGTGACCTCGCTTTGACATCCCAAAAACCTGCATCCATCCTGCACTCACTGCTCAAAATACTCCCAAAACTGTGCCTTGAAGCCCCCAGGGAACCCCGATGGGGGCTGTTTCAGGCTTTATGGGATGTTCTGGGCACCCCCAGTCCCCTGGGCTGGTTGCAGCCGGGCCGGTTCCCCAGCGTGCCGGGACGTGCTGGGAAGCACTTTTCCAGCTTTTCCCTATCTCCTCCTTATGCAAAGAATTCGGTGCTAAAAATGCGGTGCTGGGGGCTTTGCCCGGCTCCATCCCACCCTCCCCTCAGGATGCTGCAGGGCTGCTGCCCGGGGGGGCTGGATTTTGGGATTGCATGGGAACTGCACGGGAATAACATGGGATTTCATGGGATGGCTGCATGCAATTTCATCATCTTGCGTGGGATTGCGTGGATGACGCGGGAATTGCACGGGATAATGGCATGGTTAGTGCTAAAAATGCGGTGCTGGGGGCTTTGCCCGGCTCCATCCCACCCTCCCCTCAGGATGCTGCAGGGCTGCTGCCCGGGGGGGCTGGATTTTGGGATTGCATGGGAACTGCACGGGAATAACATGGGATTTCATGGGATGGCTGCATGCAATTTCATCATCTTGCGTGGGATTGCGTGGATGACGTGGGAATTGCACGGGATAATGGCATGGGATGGTTGCAAGTTGTTAAATAGGATTCCTTGTGGTGATTGTATGGGATTGCATGGGATCCCATGGAATTGCATGGGATCCCTTGGGGTGATTGAATGGGAACCCATGGGGAGATGGAATGGGATCCCATGGGGAGATGGAGTGGGATTCCATGGGGAGATGGAGTGGGATCCTATGGGGAGATGGAATGGGATTCCATGGGGTGATTGAATGGGATCCCATGGGGAGATGGAATGTGATTCCATAGGGAGATGGAGTGGGATTCCATAGGGAGATGGAGTGGGATCCCGTGAGGAGATGGAATGGGATCCTATGGGGAGATGGAATGGGATTTCATGGGGACATGGAATGGGATCCCATGGGGAGATTGAATGGGATTCCATGGGGAGATGAAAAGGGATTCCATGGGGACATGGAATGGGATCCCTTGGGGTGATTGAATGGGAACCCATGGGGAGATGGAGTGGGATTCCATAGGGAGATGGAGTGGGATCCCGTGAGGAGATGGAATGGGATCCTATGGGGAGATGGAATGGGATTCCATGGGGTGATTGAATGGGATTCCATGGGGTGGCTGAATGGGATTCCTTGGGATGACTGCACGGGATTGTTGATGGGATTGCACGGCATTTCGTCAGGTGAATCCACAGGACTGCATGGGATTGCATTAGATCCCACTGGGATTGCAGGGAATTCTGTGGGATTGCACAGGATTGCGTGGGAAGGGAAGCTGGGAGGAGAGGCTCACACGGGTGTGAGGAGGACTGGACAGTGCGGGATCAAGGTGCAGGGGGCTGTGGGGGTTTTTGAAGGAGTTTTGAAGGAGTCAGGGATGGGACTTTTTGGCTGTTTTTGAGGATGTGGTTTATTTTCTCATTTTTTACATAGGTAGGAAGGGTGAGTTTGGTTTGCATGGTTACAGTGTGGTTTAGAAGGTTACAAGACTTTTAGTTACAACAATTTTTAAGGAGTTATTGACTAACAAAGCACTGTTAATAAAGATATTCACATTTTTGACTTAATCTTTAAATATTTTATGGACTTACAGTGTAAATTTTCTTTAAAGTTAATTATGTCCTGACATATAAACTTACAGTACTGTATTTTAATCTCTTTGTTGACTTTTGTGTCTACTTTATTTTTTTTTTCTGTATTTTAAACTCTAAAACTTTAAACTTTCTTTTATTTAACTTAACATGTCTCTGTTTAAACTATAAACCTACATTTTCCCTTTCAGTGCTTAAGCTTGGAAGTATTTCCTAAGGCTTCAGATTAAATCTTGTGTTTAATTCTAAGTTTTGGTTTACAGGTTTTAAGTTCTGAGAGCTCTTTGCATTTGGATTCCAGCAGGGGATATTTGGGATAGAGCTGGCCGAGTCCTTTGGCACCTCCTCAGGGCTTTTACCTGCCCCCATCCCATTTACATCCCTGGGAACGGGGCAGGAAAATCCACCTGGAGAGATACCAGAGCCTGTCTGGCCGTCAGTGAATTCCAGACCCCTTTGAGCCTCAGATTTGGGTTTGAAATCCTCAAACCTGCAGAAAGCCAGGATGTGGCACAAAAAGTCTCTCGGCTTCTCCTCGGCCAAATCCAGCTGGGAAAAACCCCAAATGTGGGAATTTCATGGCAGAGAGCATTGATCCCCTTTTCCACAGCCAGACCTCCCCACCAGCCCCCATTTCTGGGGGGTCTGAGCCCCCCACTCTGTTGTCTCCACTTCCATCTAATGAGTGGAGCCTTTCCCTTTTCCTCATTAAATCCTGCTCATTAACCCACGGGATTTAATTGCTCCCGACGAGGGGCAGCAGGAGCCACATTTCCAATTTCCTTCCCTTAATTCTTTTAATTGGGAGAAGCAGGGGGATGGTGACCCAGCACCGCCAGAAAATCCACCCAGGGCAGAGTTTTTGGGAGTATTTTCCCTCTCTTTCGTCTAACAGCTTTGTATCACCCCCAAAACCAGGGAGAACGTCCCCAAATCCACAAGGAAAGAGTTGCAAGGGCTGTGTTGTCACTCCCATTGATGCTGACAACAGTGGCAGCAGCAACGAAACCAGCAATAAAAATAAAAATTAAAAAAAAAAAAAAAGTTGATCCAACCTTTTATTCCAGATTATTTATAAGGCGTTTTTGGGGAGGTTTGGAAATTTTTTTGGAAGCGAGCCGTCGGCGTGGCTTTTCTTCTTCTCCCACTTGGAAAGGAGTTTGTCATCTGCCTCCTGGGTTTTTTGGGAGTTGCTGAATCATGAGTTTGGGGAATGGGGTTATGGAGAGGGCGGGTGAGGCTCTGGAAGGTGGAGGGGTGTTGGGAGAACCTCACGAAAATCAAATTGCATTGTCCTGGGTGGGTGCTATTCCCCAAAAATCAGATTGCATCATCCTGGAATGCTGATAAACCCCCCTCCCCACTCCCACAGAATTGAATTGTGTTATCCTGGGAGGTGATGATCCCCAAAACATCCAATTGCATCATCCTGGGAGGATAACGATCCCCACGAAAGTGAATTACACTGTCCTGGGAATCCACTGGACCCCCCAAAATTCAGTTTTCACCATGGTGGGAGGGTGATAACCCCCCCAGAAATCCCACTGGATTGCCCTGGCTGGGATATATCCCTGCAAAAATCGAAGTTCATCCTCGTGGGACATAAATGCTGCCCCCCCCAAATCAATTTACATGGTTCTGGAATGATGATAATCCCCCAAAATTCGAATTCCATTATCCTGGATGGGTGATGTCCCCCAAAACAGAATTGCATTATCCTGGGTGGATAATGACGCCCCCAAAATCAAATTCCATAAGCCTGGCTGGGTGTTATCCCTCCAAATTTTCAAATTGTGTTGTCCTGGGTGGGTTATGACCCACTCAGAATTCAAACTGCCTGCTGCTGGGAGAGCGACGCTCCCCAAAAATTCATATTGCCCCCACAAATTTAAATTGCATCACTTCGGGAGGGCAACATTCCTGAAAAAACCCCGAGTTGTCTCATTCTGGGAGGATGGGAGGCCCCGCAAAAATCAAATCTGGTCATGCTGGGAGAGTGATATCCCCCAAAAATCAAATCGTGTCATCCTGGGAGAACAACGGTCCTAAAAAATTTGAATTTAATTTTCCTGGAAATACGATATCCCCCCAAAAAAACCGCCCATCCTGGAAGGACAACGATCCCAAACAGTTGAGCTGCAGTGTCCTGGGGGCTGCTCCCACCCGGGAAAATGGGGATGGGAGGAATTTTATCTCCTGGATTTGCTGAGCCGCGTTCGCCGTCTCCGACATGTCCCTGCAGCCGAGGGCTGATGACACACAAATACCTGACTCATTATTATTCAGGCAGTTAATTAGGTAATGGGGATTAATCCTCCTTCCTGCGGGGCGGGAATTGCCCATGGAGCCTGCTCCGACCCATTCCCAGCGCCCGAACTGGGAACCGGGCAGCGGGCGCTGGGGAGGCAAAGCCCGTCTTGTCTGCAGCCCCAGGGGCTTTTCACGGGAGAAATGAGCATTTGGGGGCTTTGCTTGCCCTTCCTAGCGTTTCCCAGCTTGGGATGCCAAAGGCACCTGCACCCACACGCCATCGGTGGGCCCGGGGGGTGAAATGTACCTCGTGCAGCACGAGGAAAATCGTTATTAAATTAATTAATGGAAAATGGAGCATCCCGAAGCGCGGCATCTCCTTCTCCATCCGCGGTGGGATGGGTGCAACACCCCAGCCTGTGCCCCCCGGCAGCGTTCCCACCCTCAAAGCCGACATTTATGGGGCCTCTGACTCCAAATCCCCTAAAATTCATCCCAAATTCCGCCTCCAGCCCTTTTCCTCATGAATGGTCGGGCATTCCAGGGATGCCAAGGGGGAAAGGAGGATCCCTCCAGAGTTGTCAGAACGCCTGACATTCGGCAAATTGGGTTATTTGCAGTGAAAAAAAAAAAAATAAAATCAGGATTTAGTGTTTTCCCAAGCCTGGCAGGGAATATGGGACGGGAAGACCAAAATCCGCCTGTAAATAAATTCATCCCTCTGGCAGCAAACCCCGGATTTCTCCGCGGGATGCTCGGAACGGCGGCTGCAAAATCCCCCCCAAACCTGGAAAATTCCTAACTCCGAGCAGCCGTGGGGGATTCCCACCGGGACGGGGGTGCCGGAGCGGGGCCGGTGATCTTTTGGGGTGCCGGGGGTTCTGTCACACCCAATCCCCCCCTGCAGGATCCCCACAAGGGCTGGGACCTTGGGAATGCGCCGGGAGAGGCAGAAATGGGGAAAAACGGCCCAATTCCGCCCCTCTTTTCGCCGATCCATTATTTTCCCTCCCACCCCCCGAGTTTCACCTTTTTTCTTTCTCTTTTCACAGTGTTACACCCATTTTCTCCCTATTACACCTTTTTTTTCTCCTTATTCCGCCTTTATTCTCTCCGATCCAACGTTTTTTCTCAGTCCCACCCTTTTTGTCACTCTCTGTTCCATCCTTTTTTTGTCTCTAGTCCTCTCATTTTTCTCCTGATTCCACCTTTTTATCGCTCTGTTCCACCCATTTTCTCCCTTTCCCACTTTTTTCTCCCTTTTCCACTTATTTTCTTCATTCCATTCTTGTTTTCCTTCCATTTCCACCCTTTTTTAAGTTTGTGTTCCACCTCTTCTCCCTATTCCACCTTTTTTGTCCCTGTCCCACTTTTTTTCCTCACTATTCCACCTTTTTTCTCCCTGTTCTTTTGTGTTTTCTCCCTATTCCACCAATTTTCTCCCTATTCCCCCTTTTTTTTTTTTGCTAATCCATCTATTTTCCCCCCTGTTCCACCCTTTTCCTCCCCAGGTGGAGAAAATCCCAGTGACTGGATCCCAAAACCTCAGCAACTCTCCCCAAAAAAATCCCCCGTGGCATCTTGTACACCACGGCAAAGGGATGAAATAAAACCAAATAATTAATCTGAAATTAAAAAAAAAAGGAATAATCCCTGTAAATGAAGCCACGGGAGTGGCCATTATCCACTTACTATCATTAATCATTAATTATTGTCATTAACAGCCTTTGATTTCAGAAATACCTCCCCAAGGGGAAAATCATAGGCAAATGAGAATTAACTCATCATAATACCATGGAAGAGGGGGAAAATTTCCCTTTTTCTGCTGTTTTAGGTGTTCTTTGGGAAATCCAAGGCAGTTTTATGGAAAGGGAAAAGTGGAATTAAATATATATATTTATAGAAATAACCATATATCCCTCTTTTTCTTCCTTCTTGGAGAAGGACTTGGAATCCTCATGCATGAGCGTGCGAAGCCGAAGGGAAAATGGATTTTTCCCTCTTCTCCTCTCATGGGTTTCTGCTCTGGCACAACGCTCCTGGTGCTGCCCGTGACTCACACGGTTATTTTTAGCCCCGACCTCTTTTCTCCCCATGTTTTCATCCATGTTGTGGTGCCCTAAAAATGCAAAATAAGGGATGGAATGGAAACCCCGCCTTCGGAAGAGCCAGGACTGGGGGGTAACTTTCCCCTTTTCATGGATAAACGAGAAATTCCCTTTGTTTTCCCAGCTTTATTGTGTTTGTTGAGTGAAAAGCCAACAAAACCGGGTCAGTTTGGGACAGGGAAGTCGCTGTCTGGGCTGGAAGACTTTTTATTTATTGATTGGAATACATTAAATTATAATAATTGGTTTTATTTGGATTCCTGTTTTTTTTTAGTCATGGAACTTTTCTCCATTCCACTTTAACCCAAGGACTGGAGGGTTTAATACACTTTAATCCCAGTTTTACTAATGCTGGGGTTTAACTAATCCAGGTTTAAGGATAAAAAGTGAAATCCAAGGAGCTCCAGCTGTTAAATCCAAATATTAAGGATATTCAGGAGCTCTGTTCCATCCCTAGAGCTGGACCAGGAGGCTCCAGGAGCATCCCCCAGATAAAAAGCCAAAAAATCTTACGGGAGCAGCTCAAAATCCCGATGGAAAAGCCAAGCCAGGGCACTCTGAGCAAGGCTGAATTCCCTGGGGAAGCTGTGTCAGTGTTACCCAACCCAATTTTATGACAAATCCTACTTCCGGATGGACTTTATCCTCAGTTTGATCACCTGGGCTGAGGCTTCCCAGGTGACCCAACCCCGCTCAACCCCTCCAAAGAGCCTCAAGCTGTAAAAAACACCGAGTTCATGGAATGCTGGTGGGATCAGCGGGATGTAGAGCTGGGCAGATGTTGGCAGCTGGTCCAGCTGTTGGGGGCTGGAGCTGTTGTCCTGGAATTACGCACTCCTGCATGTTTTTTTCCTGTAATTTTTTTTGGGATTTGGAGGAATTGGGATGGTGGATGTCCAGATATCCCATTTTTGGGGATTTTTGGCTGGACTTTAAAAGGATAAACCCCAACTTTTTGGCTCAAGGAAATATTTTAAAGCTTCTCAAGTCTCAAACAAGTTGGAGGACACTGGGAATGCTGAAATAAATTCCCTCCTCGAGTGGATTAACTCCATCCCAAGGATGTTCAGTGTCGGGGGGACAAATTCTTAGGTTTCCCCGTATTCTAAGGGATAATCCACGACCATCAAGTCCCAGCAAAGCCAAATTCTCTCCCACGACCCATCCTGAGGCCAGCTTTATTTCCCAAAAAAACATCCCTGGAAGGGCGATCCCAGCCTGAACTTTGCCTGGAAAAACGGGAGCAGTGTCCAAATCCCCTCCCCAAATGCCGTGTGTCACCAGGGCTTGCGTGTCCCCGATGCTCCTGAGGGTGGCACTGGCTCGGGATGGGAGAGGCCGTGAGATAAGAGCCCGTCATGGGTGACGAGGGGTGAGGAGGGGAGCCCGGATTTCCTCCTCGGCTGGGAGTGGGAGCTCAGGGACACGTCCTGGGGTGGGCGTGGGGGTGTCAGAGCCCAGATCCCTGCTGGGGAGCGGGGCGAGGATGGAGGGTGAGCCCATCCCTTTGTTCCTGCTCTCCACACGGACAGGATCCATGGAAAGGCTGATAAATGCCGTGTGTCACCAGGGCTTGCGTGTCCCCGATGCTCCTGAGGGTGGCACTGGCTCGGGATGGGAGAGGCCGTGAGATAAGAGCCCGTCATGGGTGACGAGGGGTGAGGAGGGGAGCCCGGATTTCCTCCTCGGCTGGGAGTGGGAGCTCAGGGACACGTCCTGGGGTGGGCGTGGGGGTGTCAGAGCCCAGATCCCTGCTGGGGAGCGGGGCGAGGATGGAGGGTGAGCCCATCCTTTGTTCCTGCTCTCCACACGGACAGGATCCATGGAAAAGCTGAGCCCATCCCCTGATCCCTCATCCCCAGCAGAACCCCGGTCCATGGAAAGGCTGAGCCCATCCTCTGTGATCCTTTATCCTCAAGGGAACCCCAGTCCCTTGGAAAGGCTGATCCCACCCCTTTGTCCAGATCCTCCAGCAGCGCTGGGACCCCCTGAGCCCATCCCTGTGGGATTCCACCAGAACTGTAGCCCACGGAGAAGCTGATCCCACCTGGGCACAGGTGAACCCCCTGAGCCCATTCCTGTGGGATTCCACCAGAGCTGCACCCCTTGGAGAGGCTGATCCCACCCCTGCCACCTGTGCTGGGCTCAGGTGGGACCCCCTGAGCCCATCCCTGTGGATTCTACACAGAACCACAGCCCCTGGAGCAGCTGATCCCACCTGTGCCCAGGTGACCCCCTGAGCCCACCCTTATGGCTTTGATCCCCAGCCAAACCCGGACCCTTGGAATGCCTGAGCCCATCCTGGTGGGTCTCCACCAGAACCACAGCCCATGGAGGAGCTGATCCCACCTGTGCCCAGCTGAACCCCCTGAGCCCATTCCTGTGGGATTCCACCAGAGCTGCGCCCCTTGGAGAGGCTGATCCCACCCCTGTCACCTGTGCGGGACACAAGTGGGACCCCCTGAGCCCATCCCTGTGGGATTCCACCAGAACCACAGCCCATGGAGGTGCTGATCCCACCTGTGCCCAGCTGAACCCCCTGAGCCCACCCTTATGGCTTTGATCCCCAGCCAGACCCAGACCCTTGGAATGCCTGAGCCCATCCTGGTGGGTCTCCACCAGCACCACAGCCCATGGAGAGGCTGACCCCACACACACAGGTGAACCCTCTGAGCCCATCCTGGTGGGTCTCCACAAGAAATGCAGCTCATGGGGTGACTGATCCCATCCCTGTCACCTGTCCTGGGCACAAGTGGGACCCCCTAAGCCCATGCCTGTGGATTCCACCAGAACCACAGCCCCTGGAGCAGCTGATCCCACCTGTGCCCAGGGGACCCCCTGAGCCCATCCCTGTGGATTCTACACAGAACCACAGCCCCTGGAGCAGCTGATCCCACCTGTGCCCAGGTGACCCCCTGAGCCCACCCTTATGGCTTTGATCCCCAGCCAGACCCAGACCCTTGGAATGCCTGAGCCCATCCTGGTGGGTCTCCACCAGAACCACAGCCCATGGAGAGGCTGACCCCACACACACAGGTGAACCCTCTGAGCCCATCCTGGTGGGTCTCCACAAGAAATGCAGCTCATGGGGTGACTGATCCCATCTCTGCCACCTGTCCTGGGCACAAGTGGGACCCCCTGAGCCCATCCCTGTGGATTCTACACAGAACCACAGCCCCTGGAGCAGCTGATCCCAGCTGTGCCCAGGTGACCCCCCGAGCCCACCTTGTGCCTCGATCCCCAGCCAGACCTGGAGCCCTGGAATGGCTGAGCCCATCCTGGTGGGATTCCACCAGCACCACAGCCCATGGAGAGCCTGATCCCACCCCTGTCACCTGTCCTGGGCACAAGTGGGACCCCCTAAGCCCATGCCTGTGGATTCCACCAGAACCACAGCCCCTGGAGCAGCTGATCCCAGCTGCCCAGGTGACCCCCTGAGCCCACCTTGTGCCTTGATCCCCAGCCAGACCTGGAGCCCTGGAATGGCTGAGCCCATCCTGGTGGGATTCCACCAGAGCTGCACCCCTTGGAGAGGCTGATCCCACCCCTGTCACCTGTGCTGGACACAAGTGGGACCCCCTGAGCCCATTCCTGTGGGATTCTGCCAGAACCACAGCCCATGGAAAGGCTGATCCCACCTGTGCCCAGCTGAACCCCCTGAGCCCACCCTTATGGCTTTGATCCCCAGCCAGAGCCAGACCTTTGGAATGTCTGAGCCCATTCCCGTGGATTCCACCAGAACCGAAGCCCACAGAGCAGCAGATCCCACCTGTGCCCAGGTGAAGCCCCTGAGCCCACCTTGTGCCTCGATCCCCAGCCAGACCTGGAGCCCTGGAATGGCTGAGCCCATCCTGGTGGGATTCCACCAGCACCACAGCCCATGGAGAGGCTGATCCCACCCCTGTCACCTGTCCTGGGCTCAGGTGGGACTCCCTGAGCCCATCCCTGTGGATTCCGCCAGAACCGCAGCCCATGGAGCCGATCCCACACACACAGGTGAACCCCCTGAGCCCATCCCTGTGGGATTCCACCAGAGCTGCAGCCCATGGAGCTGATCCCACACACACAGGTGAACCCCCTGAGCCCGTTCCTGGGGGTCTCCACCAGAGCTGCAGCCCCTGGAGCTGATCCCACACACACAGGTGAGCCCCCTGAGCCCGTTCCTGGGGGTCTCCACCAGAGCTGCAGCCCCTGGAGCCTGATCCCACCTGCCAGGTGACCCCCGAGCCCACCTCGTGCCTGGGTCCCCGCCAGCCCCGGGCCCCCGGAGCGCCGAGCCCATCCCGGTGCCCCGGGCTCCCCGCCGCCCTCCCCGGTGTTGTTTTAACCCTTTTCCCGCAGCAAATCCCCCTAAATCCCCCGCAGCCCCTCGGTCCCGCCGGGATTAGCCCGTCCGGCCGTTTCCCTCCATCAGCATTCCCGGAGGGGTCCCGGGAGCGCCGAGTCGGCAAAACCCGGCGGGACCCGGGGACGGGCAGGGGGAGAGGCTGCGGTGGGTCGGGGATGCAGCGGGGAGGGATGGCCCGCAATGGCCAAATCTGGGCAAAATCCGGCAGCTTTAGGAAAGCAAATTAATATTTATGTTGTTTTTTCTGGGTTTTTTTTTAGTGCTTTCCAGTTTTGCCTTTCTGGTGTTTTTGGGATTTGCTCTTTTGGTGTTTTTTCTTTGCATTTTCTGCTTTTTTTTTCCCCAGGCTTTTAAATTTTTTTTAGTACATTTCTGAACTTTATTTTTCCTTTCTTTTTTATTAAAGTTTTTTTAAAGTTTTTCCCCCATTTTGTTCAATTTTTGTGTACTTTTTTGTGCATTTTTTCATTTTAAGGACAGTTTTTTTCATTGTTTTTATTAAAGTTTTTTTAAAGTTTTTCCCCCATTTTGTTCAATTTTTGTGTAGTTTTTTTGTGCATTTTTTCATTTTGAGGACAGTTTCATTTTTTGGTCACTTTCTCTAACATTTTCACAATACATTTTTTTATCAGGAACAACAAGGGAATTGCATTTTCCATCCACTTTTCAGGATTTCAGCGATTTTAAAGGATTTTTAAATATGAATTTGGGGGGGAAATGGGAGTTTAGGGTGCAGGTGTGCACTGATGTACGGCCGTGCTCCCCTCGTGTGCACACAGACACACCCGTTGCACACTCAGCAGGCGTGCAAACCCTGCAGCACGTACAGAGACAGCCCCTTGCACACTCACACGTACAGAAATGTGCATCGTGTGCACACAGACACACCCGTTGCACACTCAGCAGGCGTGCAAACCCTGCAGCACGTACAGAGATACAGCCCCTTGCACACTCACACGTACAGGAATGTGCCAAGACACACACTCACAGTGACACGGAGCTGTGCACACGCAGTGACACACACCCACAGTGACACAGTGACACACACGGAGCTGTGCACACTCACACTCACACTCACCTGCACTCACACTCACAGTGACACTCACAGTGACACACACAGAGCTGTGCACACTCACACTCACACTCACCTGCACTCACACTCACAGTGACACTCACCCCCCCCCCCTGCCACGTGTGTTTGCACACACTGACACACGTGTGTGCAGGTGACACGGACACACACAGACACACACACACACGTGTGCGTGGTGACACACACACCTGCACACTCACACAGACACACTCGCACACTCAGACACACACTCTCACACTCACATACACATGCTCTCTCACTCACACTCTCAGTCACACACACTCTCACACTCACATACCCTCTCACAGTCACACTCTCTCACTCTCACACACACTCACACTTATTCTCTCACTCTCTCATACTCACACACACATTCTCTCACACACTCTCACTGACACACTCAGACACACCCTCTCTCTCACACACACACATTCACACTCTCACACACACTCACTCTCAGTCTCATACACTCACACACACACTCACACTCTCTCTTACTGTCTCACGCTCTCACACTCACTCTCACACTCACACACACTCACTCTCTCTCTTACTGTCTCACACTCACTCTCACACTCACACACTCATTCTCTCACTCACACTCTCACATTGACACACACTCTCATACAGTGTCACACTCTCACACACATTGTCACACTCACACACTCATTCTCTCACTCACACACACTGTCACACACACATTCACTCTAACACTCTCACTCACACACTCACACTCATACCGTCTCACACTCACATTCTCTCACTCTCTCGCTCTCACACACTCATTCTCTTACTCTCATACACTCACACACACACTCACACACACTCTCACCCTCATTCTCTCACTCTCACACTCTCACATTGACACACACTCTCATACATACAGTGTCACACTCTCACACTCACACACACACTCACACACACACACACACACTCACTCTCACACTGTCTCTCTTACTGACTCACACTCTCTCACTCTCACACTCACACACACTCATACTCATTCTCTTACACACTCACTCACACTCACACACCCTCATTCTCTTACACACTCACTCACACACACACTCACTCTCTCACACTCACACACACTCGCACTCATTCTCTTACACACTCACTCACACTCACACACCCTCATTCTCTTACACACTCACTCACACACACACTCACTCTCTCACACTCACACACTCACACTCATTCTCTTACTCGCAGGCTCACACAGACTCACTCTCACACTCACACACACACACACACACTCATTCTCTTACACACTTACACTCACACACACTCACTCTCTCACACTCACACACACTCGACACTCATTCTCTTACACACTCACTCACACTCACACACACTCATTCTCTTACACACTCACTCACACACACTCTCTCACACTCACACTCATTCTCTTACACACTCACTCACACACACACTCACTCTCTCACACTCACACACTCACACTCATTCTCTTACTCGCAGACTCACACACACTCACTCTCACACTCACACACACACACACACACTCATTCTCTTACACACTTACACTCACACACACTCACTCTCACACTCACACACACACACTCTCGCTCTACACTCACACACACTCATTCTCTCACACTCACACACACACACTCTCACACTCACACTCACACTCACACTCATTCTCTTACACACTCGCACTCACACACACTCACTCACACACACTCTCACTCACTCACACACTCACTCTCACTCACACACGCACACTCACCCGCCCGCGCCCCGGAGCGGCCGGTGCCGCTCGGCGCGCCCCGCGGCCGCGCTCGGGCTGCCCGCAAAGCGCGGAACGCGGAACTCACCCTTGTGACCGCGCTTCGGCAGCGGGAGGGGGGCCCTGAGCGCAGCGAGGGGCGAGTGGGGGTGCGAGGTTTGGGGGACCCCCCCGCGGGGCTGCGCGCATCCCGCCCGCAGCTTCTGACCCAATTCCTGCTGATTTACCCCAGGCTGAGTTGTTGAAGGCTCGGGGCTGCCCCGGCCGCTCGCAGCCGCCAGCACCCTCCCCATCCCCAGTTAATTAATTGAGGTTTAATTTTTGGGGGGTAACAGCCCAGGACGGTGTGGTGGTGGGTGATAGCAGCGCGCTGACATCCAGCCCCGTTTGCTTCATCCCAGCCACCAAAGTGTTTCCGTCTTCCCAAATGCTCCCATCCGGGAGCGTTTGGGATAAAGCCAACTGGGTTTGGGTTTGTTGGTGTGGGGTTGTTTTGTTTTTTTTTTGTTTTTTTTTCGGGGATATATTTGGAAATTGGCTGCGTGGCGGCACGAAGTGTAATTAACCCCAAAATCGCGATTTTATCCTCATTAAAGACGTGACGGGAGCGATCCCTCTTTGGTATTTTTCCCCCCCATGGAAAACAAGTCCTTCTCCCCCCTCCTCCTCCCCCTTTTGACCACGAAATGCACAATTCCCTTAAATTTGGGGCTCTGTACCTCTGTGCGTGTATCTCCTGTGTGTTTGGCCATTTTTCTGGTGGGATTGGGGGTGGCAGCCGGGAACGTGCCGGCCGGCAGCGCGGTGATGGGGGCAGGAATTAAACGCAAATTTGGTCTCATACCCAAGAAATCCGACGCACTTAACTCCCGGCTTCCCGAACGGAGCCGCAGCCGCGCTCCCGCTGCTCCTCCAGCCCCGCAGCCCCCAGCCTGGCTGGATTTGGGTCAGAAATGATTAATTTTTGTAAAGGTAATTAATCGCAGGGATGATTTGCCAGGCGCTGATGGGTGACACTTCCATCCAGAGTGTGTTTTGCATGGAAAAAAAAAAGGTATTTTTCATGGAAACAGCTGGCGCTTGGGAGATGGGGGACAAACTCCCCTCCCGAACCCCGTTTATATTTAATAATTAATATTATTAACCCGGGACGTGTGTCTGCGTGCGGGGGGACCTTGCACATTCCGTGTTTTTTCCAGCTCATTCCATGCAAAAGCGTCTCCCGTGCTGGTCGCAGTTGCAAAACTCGCCGGGATTGTGTCGCCGTCCCTGGATGACCTTTAAGTGGGGAAGCAAAACAAATAAAAACCCCCAAATCCCGGCACTCCGCCGCTCCCTCCCAGCCCGGCTCCCCACGGAGCCGCTGTGACCCCCGGGTGCTCTGGCTTTATTTCCCCTCCCGTGCTTTGGAGTGGGTTTGGAGTGGGTTTTTCCTGCCTTTCCGTGGGGGTGCGAGCTTGTCCCGGGTTGGGAGGAGGCTGCAGCCGTGCTAAAAGTGTGCCCGTGCTCCCTGAGTGTGCAAGGGGCTGCCCCGCATCCCCTCTGCATCCCCGGCCGGGCTGCTCCTAAATCCTCCTGCATCGCTTCCATGGTGTCTTTGTCGTGTGGGTTTGCCCAAAATTCCCTCCTGGGACCCCCTTTTTAACTATTGTTTGGATTTTTAAGGGATTACTAATTTTTCTTGCTCCGTGGGACAGGCAGCATCCCAAAATCCTCCACGCTGCAGTAAAAAAAGAACAGGATGTCCTCCTGGGACCTTTGTTTTTTTTCATGCTGTTGCTAATTTGCTTTCAGAGAAATTATTAATTCACTTGGTCCATGAAACAGTCAGCATCCCAAAATGGCCCAAATCCTCCTGCACTGGAGTAAAAAGTTGAAATTCCCTTCCAGGACACTTTTAAAAGTATTTTTTAGAAGGAATTATTAATTAATTCCTTGTTTTTCATGAGGCTGCAGCATCCCAAAATCCTCCATTCTGGAGTGAAAAAAGTTGGAATTCCCTGCTGGGCCACTCTTCCAATATCTTTACATTAATATTTTAATATTATTACTTTGCTTTTAAAGGGATTATTCATTCCCTTGATCCATGAGGTGGGCTGTATCCCAAAGTCCTTCCAGGCTGGAGGATAAAAAAAAAAAGGGTTAAATATAGAGTTGTAAAGCCGAAGGCAGCAGGTTTGGGGGGCCCCTGTTGCCCCCCCAGATCCTCCTCGGAGCGTCCTGGCTTCCGTGTTGGAGCTGGGGAGGAAGCAGGAAGCAGCTAAAAAGAAAACAAATACTATAAATTTATTTAAAACCTCTCTTTCCTATAACGTAGAGGAATTATTAGGGATAAAACCAGGAATTTGGGGTCTAGCCAGGCCTAAATAAGTTTATTTCATGGAAGTAAGAAGGAATTTATCCCAAAATTCCTGATAAAGATGCTTTTTCCTGCAAGGAGTTAAAAAATCTCCCCACAGCCCCACGTGGGCTTTGGCAGGAGCTGCCTGGGCAAAGCTGCCCTTAAAAATCGACTTTTCCCTTTATTTAATTATTTCCCCCCCCCAAACTTGCCTTTAATGGCGAAGTTCAGGCGAAAGGCTCCGGGCTGGAGCGGGGCAGCGTGTTTGCACTGGGGAGGGAGCAGGAGCAGCTGACTCACCCTGACCCCGCTGGGGACCAGCCTCCAAAAAGCAATTTTCCTGCCAGCTGCACCGTTTCCTATCCCCAAACTGCTGGAATTTCATGAAAATACAAGTTTATTTTTTTGCTAAAATTTAATTTTTTTTTTTTGTAGCCATGAAAAGTTCTTTTTTTTTTCTAATTCTTAAAATTGAAAAATGAATTTAATTTTTGTTTTTAATTTATTTTTTTTTTTTTTGGGTTGTGGCCGGTGTGGGTGCATCAAGCTGTTGTTACCTCTCACCTTCCTGGAGCAAAGTTCACCTGACTGCCGCATCCCCATCCCTGGAGCCATGACTCACCTGTGCTTGCCCTACCTAGGGGAGCGCCTGCCAGCTCCCAGGGTGCCCTTTAGCCAGGAAAAATCAAAATTAGGACCCAAACATATCGGGGTCATCCCTCAAAAACAAAGGAAAATCACCCCAATCCTCCCAATTCCCTCCAAACCCACTCAAATCCCCCAAATTCCTCAGTTTTTAATAAGGTTTCTCCAAGCAACAGGTGCTTTTAGCATTCCCATCCTGAGCTTTGGGGGATGGATAAGGTCCCAGTTAGAATTGTGGGGTTTTTGGAGCTTTTTCTGTGCCTTTTGTTTTGGGACACCACCAACTTCCCAGCCCGTTCGTGCCCTCCCAAACACAGAGGTGTTTTCTCCTCGGGGTGGATTTACTCCGAAGCACCGACCAAATCCAAGTGCCAAAACCTCCCCTGATTAGTTGTGTTGGGGCCAAGCCTAATTAATGAGCTTCATTAACGGGCCTGGCTTCATTCCCTCTGCTTTTCCCCTGGGAACTTTCACGCGGAGGGAGGCGGTGGCCAGAGTGGCAAGGTCAGGGAGCAGCATTAAATCCATTATTTATTCAAAGAAAGAAGAGAATGGTTCTTAAATATAAAAAAATATTCTTTTTTGGGGTGAGTTGGAGTCACCTCCCCTCATTTAGACGGGATCTGAGGCATCGATCCCTTGGGAATATTAATCCAAGACACCCTGGGAGCATCCTTGGGGTGACATGTTGGTACTTAGGGAGAACCCCCCCCCTCCCCTCAAATTAAGGGGTTTATAAATTTCACGTGGCTCCTCCCAAAGCTGATTAAGCGGGAATGTCGGATCCTGGTTCTAGTGCCGGGAAAATCTCCTGCCTGGGATAATTGGGCCGCTAACGAAGGTGGCCCAAGCGCTGGCCTGCCCTGACCCCGCTCCCAAACAAGGCTGTGATTGTTGCTCTGGCTCAGGCGGGAGGAAGAGGAGGCCTGGGAAGGCTTTGCCAGCTAACCGGGGTTTTGCTCAGCGACTCTTAATTAGACTGCGACGTCGTTAGCGGCGGCTCCCGGCCCGATGGTCACCCAGAGCCTCCTTGGAGCCCCCAAAACACCTCTGGCCCACCCCAGGGCTGGAATTCCTGGAATCCCCCAAACCATGGGTTTTTTTAACCCCCCGCAAAATGACATTTCTGAAATTCTTTTCCCCCCTTAGCACCAAAACCAGTGCGTTTTCTCCTTTATTCCGAATATCTGTACTCGCCACCTTCCCCGTGCAGTGCCCTGGCGTGGCTCTGCTGGGGCAGGCCGGGCTGTGGGATGCCCGAATCCCAGACTGAAGCCCTTTTCCCTGTTTCCTGGCAGATGACGGCTCGCCTGATGCTGGCTGTGGGAGGAGCGGTGCTGGGCTCCCTCCAGTTCGGGTACAACACCGGCGTCATCAACGCCCCGCAGAAGGTGAGTGCTCCCACAACGCTCCTCGGGGAAATTCCAGCCCCCCCAGCCCGTGTCCGGCAGCAAACCAGCTCTGCTGCCAGCCTGGCTAAAATAGTACATCCCACTAGGCAGCTTAGGGCTGTAATGGGATTTGAGAGGGAGTTATTTAGCTCCGGCCTTCCCAGGAGAATTTGTTTCCTCCTTGCTTGGTGCTTTTTGTCGGGAAAAATCCCAGCAGTGCCTGCAGGATGCTCTCTCCGGGTGCGGCCGGTGGAACTTTTCACCTCGGCTCTCAGTGAAGGTCTGGGAGTTAATTAAGGTTTGAGTCATCCCGAGTGGCTGCTCTGACCCAGGGACTGGGGTTTTGCATCCCAGCACCGTGTCTTAGGGGGAGAGAGTTGGCTGGGAAGGGCTGTAAGTGGGATGGAGTGCAGGAAATGTTGGCTCCTCCCCTCATGTACTGCCAGGACTCTCCTGGTGCTGGTAGATATCAGTGGTCCGTGGAAAACATGACTTTTCCTGGATTTGGTGGCTGTTTAAGGTGTTAAACACTTGGAAAATTAGCTCAGGATTCCAGTGTGGTGCTTGCAGTGTTCCCTGGGCACAGCTCTTGTGCTGGGATAAGGTGTGGAGGGACAGCTCGAGCTCTGGTGGGAGCAAAGCTGCCCCTGAGTGTCATCACCCCAAAGAAAGCAACCCACTGGGGCAGGATCCAGCTGCCAGAGTTCAGTCCCATCCCCGTGAGTGCTTCTGGAATGTCACCACAAGCACTGAGATAACTCCTTGTGGGATAGAAGACCCTGTGGAAAAACTCCCCAGTATGGGAAGAGGAAAAAAGCCAGGGATTTGTTCAAGGTGTTGCATTAACAGTATTGAATCCCAGGTGCAATTCCTGGGGCTGAAGGCTGCAGCTCCCCCCTCCCAGAACCTGCAGGGTGCTGCTGAGGGCTCCTGAACTGTCCTGATGCCTCCTTGCCTTCACCTGCACTGGTCTGAGGTTGGGGATGGCCCTGAGCTCACTGCCTGGGAGATGGGCCATGGAGCAGCTCTGGAGCTGGGAGGATAAGGTGTGGAGGGACAGCTCGAGCTCTGGTGGGAGCAAAGCTGCCCCTGAGTGTCATCACCCCAAAGAAAGCAACCCACTGGGGCAGGATCCAGCTGCCAGAGTTCAGTCCCATCCCCGTGAGTGCTTCTGGAATGTCACCACAAGCACTGAGATAACTCCTTGTGGGATAGAAGACCCTGTGGAAAAACTCCCCAGTATGGGAAGAGGAAAAAAGCCAGGGATTTGTTCAAGGTGTTGCATTACACAGTACTGAATCCCAGGTGCAATTCCTGGGGCTGAAGGCTGCAGCTCCCCCCTCCCAGAACCTGCAGGGTGCTGCTGAGGGCTCCTGAACTGTCCTGATGCCTCCTTGCCTTCACCTGCACTGGTCTGAGGTTGGGGATGGCCCTGAGCTCACTGCCTGGGAGATGGGCCATGGAGCAGCTCTGGAGCTGCTGGAGCTGGGGAATCCCTGGCATGGCACTGGGGAGCTGCTCCCCAGCATCTGCCCTCACTTTCCCAGGCTCTGGCACCGTGGGAAGAGGGAATGCTGTGATCACCACCCTGGTCAGAGCCACATCCCAGGAGGAGCTGTGTTTCCCTGAAGGCTTTCTCTCCATCCTCTCCCAGCTGGCTGCTCTGGGTGACATGGGTGGTCAGGGATGAGCTTCCCATGGGACTCAGCTGCAGTGCCTGCAGCCCCCAGCAAACCCAGACACTCATGATGGGTGTTGCCACAGTTTTCCTCATGATTTTGGGGATGAATCCCTCGAGCTCAGGCCAGGAGGAGTTGCATAGTGTAGGACAAGTCAGCAGTGTTGAGGGGATGGATTTGGGATGCTCCATGTGGGAGCACGAGGGGAAGTGGGATGAGGGTTTTCCTGGGCAGCAGGATGTGCTGGATACAAGGGGTCATCCCTGAAGGATGGGGACACATAAAGTGTGGCACTGGGATAGGGACACGTTACTGTGCAGGGCTGGAATGGGAGTGCACTGGGATGAACTGGGGCACAGCTGGGATGCAGAATGGGGATGCATGGAGTGCAGGATTGGGACAGGAATGCCTCGGGATGCGTTGAGGCACAGGGTGGGGATGCAGTGGGATAAACTGGAGTGAAGGGTTGGGATGAGGATGCACTGAGATGCAGATTTGGGATGGGGATGCACTGAGATGCATCGGGGCACAGATTTGGGATGCATCACAACACTCAGCTGAAAAAGAGGGGAAAAGCCCCAGTTTTGGGGAAAACTTTTTTTTTTCCTTCACCATTCTCCTTTTAAACCCATTTTTCACCTCTTCCTCTCCCAAAAAGCCATTGGGTTCTTGAAAGCATCTTCCCTTTTTATCCAGGAGGAAGGGGCAGGAGGGGCTGTTATTTTCAGATACCCCCTGGGCCTACTGAGAGCCTGAGCCATCCCAATTATTCTCCAATAATCCAATCAATTATTTATTTTGGGAATACTGATAAAAGAGGGTAAAGTTTCCAAACCCCTGGGTGAAATAGGAGGAAACAAAATCACTTAAATATGGAAACTCTAATGGTTTACGTGCTTTGGAAGAGGAACAACTTGGCAAAATAATGATAATATTGGGACTGGTACCCAGTCCAGTGTATATTTCTTGTGCTGTCTCTGCCAGGACTCCTGTTTGGGCTTGGATTGATGGAAAAAGTGGAAAGTGAAGCACAATGGTGTAAATAGTGAATTGGGAGGAAGCCATTCAGAGCAGCGAAATCTTGGAGCCACCTGAGGCCCAGCAAAGCAGGGAATCTCTGGGATTTCTGCTCCTTCCAGCTGGGCTTGGTGGGGTGTTGTGGAGCCCTTTGCTGTGGTGGTTTGGGGATGGGTGGCCCTTAAATCATGACATTATAAAGGATTTGGATTGGGAGGAACCTTTAGAGGGTCGTTTAGGCCATTTCCCCAGCCATGGGCAGGGACAGGATCTTGGTGAAACTACCAGTGATGGGCTAGCTTAAAAAATACATCAAAACTATACAAAATGTATATATTTTGTGTATAAGCGTATATGTTTTGTGTATAAAAAGGTGTAAAACTTATATCAAACCACCTAAAATTCACAAACCAGGCTGTTCCTGGTGTTTCAAATTAAGGTTGGGTGTTGGCATCAAGGTCCTGCAGGACCATGGCAGAGATCACGTGTTTCTTGGGGGAAAAACCTGGAAATCCAACTCCACGAGTATCCGAGGGGATGGGAGCTGCCCTGTGTTCCTCCCCTCCCTCCGCAGGGCCGGTGCATCTCCGGCTCCTGCCCTGCCCCGGGGAGCAGCGTGACCTCCCCACGCCTGCCCGGCGAGTTTGGCGTCTCTCCCGCCGTCCCTCCGCGGGCAGGGCGAGCCCAGAACCCGTCGGGCTGCATTTCCCCCGCGTATCCCGGCAGGTTCCCTCCCTTGGGCTGGAGCCCAGCCTTGGCCAGCGGCTCGGTGACGCATTGTCTTGTGAGCCGCGGTGGCCGCGGAGACTCGTCCCGCCGGTGGCGCGGGCTTGACGCGGGCTTTGGTTTCCCTCCTCGTCTTCCAGGTGATTGAGGACTTCTACAACCGCACGTGGCTGTACCGATACGAGGAGCCCATCAGCCCCGCCACCCTCACCACGCTCTGGTCCCTCTCCGTTGCCATCTTCTCTGTCGGGGGCATGATCGGCTCCTTCTCCGTGGGGCTCTTTGTCAATCGCTTTGGAAGGTGAGCTCTGAGCCTGGTGGGTGCTGCGGTGGGGAGGCTGTGCTGCCTCACCCCACCCTGGCGCTCCAGGGCTGGCAGGGGCTGATGTTGGGGTTCTCCTGGTGTCCCTCACCTCTCTCCTCCGTCCCTCTCCAGACGCAATTCCATGCTGATGTCCAACATCCTTGCCTTCGTGTCGGCTGTCCTCATGGGCTTCTCCAAGATGGCTTTCTCCTTTGAGATGCTCATCCTCGGCCGCTTCATCATCGGCCTCTACTCTGGCCTCACCACGGGTTTTGTGCCCATGTACGTGGGCGAGGTGTCCCCCACTGCCCTGCGGGGGGCCCTGGGGACCTTCCACCAGCTTGGCATCGTCCTGGGCATCCTCATCGCACAGGTGAGCACTGGAGAATGTTTTGGGGGGGGTTCCCCCTTTTTTTTGGTCCTGACACTCCTCAGGGCCTGCAAGGATGAGGTGCTGTGGATCTGAAAACCTTTCAGGTGGAGCTGCGGTGGGAGGGGTGAAGCTGGAGCTCAGCAGGAGCAGGGATGCTGTGGAATCTGAAGGTTTGGGATGGGTAGCATCAGGATATTAACATCTCTTGGCCATCTGGAAGCAGCTCAGGAGTCCCTCCAATGGCCGTTCCAGCTTGGAGCACACCATGAGTTGCAGAGTTGTGTCCAACCAGGACTTTTCCAGCTGGGATAGGTGGCTCAATCCTTCTATTCCTCCTCAGGTGTTTGGTTTGGACGTGATCATGGGAAACGACTCTCTCTGGCCACTCCTGCTGGGCTTCATCTTCGTTCCTGCCCTGCTGCAGTGCATCATCCTGCCCTTTGCCCCCGAGAGCCCCCGGTTCCTGCTCATCAACCGCAACGAGGAGAACAAAGCCAAGAGTGGTGAGTGACCCCTCTGCAGGGCCCATCCTGGCACTCGGGAGGGTTCTCGACACCTCCTGACCCCACCTCTCCCTCTCAGTCCTCAAGAAGCTGCGAGGCACGACGGACGTGAGCAGCGACCTGCAGGAGATGAAGGAGGAGAGCCGGCAGATGATGAGGGAGAAGAAGGTCACCATCATGGAGCTGTTCCGCTCGCCCATGTACCGCCAGCCCATCCTCATCGCCATTGTCCTGCAGCTCTCCCAGCAGCTCTCAGGGATCAACGCTGTGAGTCTGGGTGGGGTCTGAATGCCAGGGGTCAGCTTGGTTCACCCAGAGCTCCAGGACCTGACTTGTGGCACCTCCCTGCCCTTTGTAGGTCTTCTACTACTCCACCAGCATCTTTGAGAAGTCGGGAGTGGAGCAGCCTGTCTATGCCACCATTGGCTCTGGCGTGGTGAACACAGCCTTCACAGTGGTCTCAGTGAGTTTTGGTCTCAGCGTCTCTCCAGGGGAGGTGGGAGAAGGGGCCTTTCCTGCAGGCTGGGGAGGTGCTGACGGATCATGTCCATCCCACAGCTCTTCGTGGTGGAGAGAGCCGGACGCAGGACCCTGCACCTCATTGGGCTGGCGGGCATGGCTGGGTGTGCCATTCTTATGACCATCGCCCTCACGCTGCTGGTGAGTGCTGGGGAGGCTGGGAGGAGGAGGAGGAAGGACTTATTCCTCCTTGAAGCAACGGCTGAGCACTCAGTCCCCATTATCACATCTCTCCTGAGCTCCTAGAATTCCAGCTTCCAGCTCACGGCCCCTGTGCCAGCACCAGCTGAGGTGTCCAGGTGCCATGTCCCCTTCATGGCACCAACCTTCTCCTTCTCCCTTTCCCTTTCTAGGACCAAATGCCGTGGATGTCCTACCTCAGCATTGTGGCCATCTTTGGGTTTGTGGCCTTCTTTGAGATCGGCCCAGGCCCCATCCCGTGGTTCATCGTGGCGGAGCTGTTCAGCCAGGGCCCCCGTCCCGCTGCTTTCGCCGTGGCCGGGCTCTCCAACTGGACCTCCAACTTCATCGTGGGAATGGGCTTCCAGTACATTGCGGTAATGATGGCTGCAGTGCTGGGGGAGGGGGGATGTCCCTGGGGACACGGGGATCTGGGAGTCCCAGAGGATCCCAGCAGTCCAGGGGAGTCTCTGTCCCAGCCTGTCAGACTGTGTTGGTTCAGGGTGGATCCAGATCCCAGTTTGGGATCAGGGATGGAAACAGTGTCCAGCTGGATCCCTGTGCCAGACTCCAGTGCAGGATCCCATTGCTGGATCCTCCTGCCAAATCCAAATCCCGGGTCTGGTTGCTGGTTCCTGGTGCTGGATCTCATTGCCAGATTTTGGTGTGGAGTCCCGGTGTCAAATCCTGCTACTGGATCCAGTGTTGAATTCCAGGGCCACGTTCTTGAGCGCTAAAACCTAGGCTCAGGTGGTTTGGTTGGGTTAAGATCCCTTGGGAAGAAGGACTTGGGGCTGGAGCAGGAGCTTGACTCAGTGTTTCTTATTGAACTTGAGATGGTCCTTGAAAGAAGGACCTGGGTTTTGGATGGCCGTGGCAAGGTGTGGGCAGGGTGGTACCAGCTGGTTCTTACCATGGCCCATCACTCTGTGTCCAGAGATGGGAATGGAGCTGGGGGAGGGTCTGGAGCACCAGGAGCTGCTGGGGAGGCTCAGCCTGGAGAAAAGGAGGCTCAGGGGGGCTCTTCTGGCTCTGCACAACTCCTGACAGCAGGGGACAGCCGGGGGGGGTGTTGGGCTCTGCTCCCAGGGAAGAGGGACAGGATGAGAGGACCCAGCCCCAAGCTGTGCCAGGGGAGGTTTAGATTGGATATTGAGAAAATTTCTTCATGGAAAAGGTGGTCAGGGAGGTGGTGAAATCACCATCCCTAGAAGTGCTCAAAACCACGTGGATGTGGCACCTGGGGGCGTGGGTTAAGGGTGGACCTGGCAGCTGAGTGGGTGGTTGGACTCAATCTTGGTGGGCTTTTCCAACCTCAAAAACTCCGTGATCCTGTGACCTCCATCCACGTGCTCACCTCCCCCTTTCCCTTCAATCCCAGCAACTCTGTGGCTCCTACGTCTTCATCATCTTCACGGTGCTGCTCGTGCTCTTCTTCGTCTTCACCTACTTCAAGGTGCCGGAGACCAAAGGCCGGACCTTCGACGAGATTGCCTCGGGCTTCCGGCAGAGCGGGGGCGGCCAGAGCGACAAGACCCCGGACGAGTTCCACAGCCTGGGCGCTGACTCGCAGGTGTAACCTGGACCCCCGGCGCCACCGCCCCCCGAACCCGGGGGGACTTTTTAAACACTTTGTACAGACCCCAGGCAGGAGGGAGTGGGGAGGGGTCTGGCGTCAGTGCCCCCTCTCCAGCCTCCCCCAGTGGTTTACTGGGGACAGACTGACCTATTTTATTTTATTTTATTTTTTTTTTCTGCTAGGAACGAATTTTATTTAATTTTTTTAGTTGGTTTCGCGTCCAAGATTTCAAAGCCAATAGGTGTTTTAAAACCCAGCCATGCAGCCCCCACCAGCAGGAGGGCAATTCCCTGTTTTTTATTGACGACGCGATAGTTATTTAAAGGAAAATCATGTAGAGGAAGTTTTTAAAAAGCTGGAAACTTATTTTTTAACATTCTAATCATAGAGGAAAAAAAAAAATCACGTAAATTGACTAAATCTAATATTTTTTTAAAAAAAACTACCGAGAAAATGAGTCATTTTTTTAAAGTCTCCTTGATTTCAAGCCCTGCGGTGGGTTCGTGGACGGGGACCTCCCGCCCGGGGCAGCGCGGAGGACGGAGCCGTCCGGATGGATCGGTTGGAAAGGTCAATCCAGTTGTCACAGGCTCCTCTCCTTTCGCCTGAATTCCAGCTGGGAGGGGAAAACGGGAGAGGGGGGATGTGTTCTTGTTGAATTTTGGGATTAATCTTGGCAATATTTGCCCGACAGTGAAGCGCCAGCGGCAGCCGCACACGACAACATCCCCCTCCATCACCACCCCCATCCCAGGACTCACCAAAATCCAGCACCGCATGGATACAGCCGTTTCCTGCTCTGTGTATAGACTGGAAGATATTTATATTATATATATTTTTGTTCAATGGTTGTTAATAGTAGACATTTAAGTTATAGCGTTTCTGATTTGACAAGCCAAGTACTGTAAATATTCTTGGAGTATATTCACACTGTATAATGCATACAAAAGGTACAGAAAAAGGTTATAGTTTCTATAGCAACTAAGAAAAAAAAAAGCTTGTACATGGTTAGGATTACTTTTGTATAGTTCTGCACTGTAGTTGTATCTATTGCACTGAATTTCAGGCTGTAGTATATTAAAAAAAATACACATGAGAAATACTGTCCTTTTCAAACAAATCTGAAAACACACACAAAAAAAAAAAGCATTTCCCTGAGTGCAGCTGGTGTGGGAGCTCCTGGCACATTCCCAAAGCCACAGGGAGGGTTGTTTTTTTGTTTGTGTTGTTTTTCTGTTGTTGTTTTTTTTTTTTTTTTTTAATAGTATCTTTTTTAAAATGTATTTGTTTGGTTTGGAAGTGATGACACTTGACCACACGTGAAAGAAAATAAAATGGGGGGGGAATAAAATAAATCTCTTTAAAAATGCCTGTTCTCAGCTGGTTGTGGCACAGCCTCACCAAGCTGTGGGGGTGTGTGTGTGGTTTTTTAAGCAAATCCCTGCAGTGAAGTGCCAAGGGGAAGGTGTGTGGTGTGAACAATAAAGGAGAATGTGAGCAGCCACCCCTCTCTGGTGTCCTGTGCCTTTATTTCTCGGAGCCAAACTTTCCCTGGCCGGGCAGGGGTGGGGGGGGTGTCTGGGAGTGCGTGTCCCTGCAAAGCTTTTCCACCACGGGAACGACTCACCTGCTTGCAAAATACCTGCTCTGGGTGTACAACCAGCTTTTAATTGCCTAGAGCAGCCTGGGCTGGGAGCACGGGGGGACCTGGCTGGGGCTGTCCTGCCCCGTGGATCCCAAACCTGCTCCCCTTGCCCAGGACAGAGCCCTGGTCATGCCGTGAGCACCTGAGGGAGGGAGGGAGGAGGTTGCTGCAGCTCCATAGATTTGGTTTTTTTCCCTTCCAGCTGAGAAGGTGCCAAGAACTGCAAGCCTGAACACTTTCAGGCAAAGAAATGCTGATCTTGGTCACTTCAGGCTTTTTTCTATTTATTGAAGCAGCTCTTTGCCCTGCAGGGCACGGCTGTTGCAGGAATCACTCTTGTAGTGTCTTAAGAGCTCCCCAGAATGTTCTTTCTGTGCCCAGGGCTCCTCTCCTCCCTCTACTCTTTTGTTCCTGGCTCCAGGAGATGCTCAGCCCTGCACAACCTTCATTTCTAGGCTGGGTTTGTTTTGTTGAACATTCGGAGCAGCCACACGGCCCTGCAGGCTCAGCCTGGGAGCACTGGAAGGATTACAGCCAAGACCAAGCTCCAAATCCCTGGTGACCCAAATCCTTGTGCCCTGGGGCACTGTGCCAGCAGGCACAGTTCCCCAGCATCCCCCACCCCATGGTGGTGATCGTTCCAGCATCCCCCACCCCTCAGAGATGATCATTCCAGCCCCTTCCAGCATCTTCCATCCCATGGCAGTGATCATTCCAGCCCCTTCCAGCATCCCCCCCCCCTCGGAGATGATCATTCCAGGCCCCCCCCCATCTCCCACCCCATGGCAGTGATCATTCCAGGTCCCTTCCAGCATCTTCCACCCCATGGCAGTGATCATTCCAGCCCCTTCCAGCATCCCCCACCCCTCGGAGATGATCATTCCAGGTCCCTCCACATCTCCCACCCCATGGCAGTGATCATTCCAGCTCCTTCCAGCATCTCCCACGCCATGGAGGTGGTTATTCCACACCTGATGAGGTGGGGAGACCGCCAGCATCTCCCACAGGAGGGTTGGGAGGTCTGCTAGCCCTTCCCCAGCCCTTGCCCGTGCACCCCGAGCAGCCTTATCCCACCCCCTGGAATGGAACGTGGCTGAACCTGCGGTTTTCCCTTCCCCAGCAGCAGCAATCCCTGCTAATTGCTCAGGCCCCAGCTTGATGAAGCGTTTACAAAGCGCGCTTGACTCCAGCCCAGCTCGGCAAGGCAATTAAACACCCTCATAAATCCTCCTGCAGTAAATGAGCCTTAATCGGAGCTGAGGGCTGAGCGCGGCGCAGGCCGAGGGTCCCCTCTCCCCTTTCCCAGCTGTGAGGGATCCTGAGCACGGCGGCTGCACCGTGCTTCCCACACTGCCCACGGCCTCTGGAGCCTGCTCTGGTGTCCCTGTCCCTCCCTCCGGCAGGGTCACCCTGTCCCCTGGGGCAGCAGCCAGCTGGGAATGGGCCTTGGGTGGCACCTCCAGGGTGGGTGCAGACCCAGGGGGATGTCAGCTCTCTGCCAGGAGGAAACTGCATCTCCTCCAGGTTAGAATCCCCACGTGGAGCCTTTTCATTCCTTCCCTCAAGACTGCTTAGAGTCCCTCATGCCTCCCGTGGTCCCTCCTGGATGGAAGTTCTTCCTGTGGAACAAATGAGTCTCTCAATGCCCAGAGCTATGAGAAGCTCTGCAGAAAGAGAAAATTCTGAGCACCTGCCGTAGTGGAAGTTGTCCCTGCCCACGGCAGAGGGTGAAGTGGGATGAGCTCTAAACCAGGCTGGTTTTCCAAACCAGGATGGAATTTTCTGGAAATTGGTTTGGAGCTGGAGGGGCTCTGCAGGGAGCTGCAATGCCTTGTCAAGCCCAACCAAGTCCCCAGGAGCAGGTGTCCACCACCCTAGCCCTTCCCTGTGTCCCTCTCCTATCCCTCCACAGGATCTCCTTCACCAAACTGGCAAGCAAAGCCAGGAAGCCAGTAAGAAACACACCTGAGCTCGTCTTGGCTCCTGGACAAGCACCATGAGGCTGTGAGAGGCTGTTTGCTTATTCCCAACCTGGCCAATAAATGATTTATTCAGTGTGCTCGTGGTGCTTTTGTTTCTCACCCTGGTGCTGTTACTCTCCGAGAGGTTACAGAAGTGGAGCAGCACATGAAGACTAACTCAGACCAAAATGTTTATTTTCTAAACAGTTTGGGACAGCCACGGACGCAGCTGGAAAGAGGCAGCAACAGGAAAGACCAAGGCCTTGTGACGCTCGTGGTGTCCAGGAACCTGGATAAGAGAGAACCCGGCCAAACAAAGTGGGTCTGGCAGAGCCAGTTTTTATGTGGTGTGGGAAAACTGGGCATCAATCAGCTCCAGCAGCTGACCGATGGTTTCTAGAGAGTCTTGCTGGGGCAGCTGCTTGGTCAGGTCGAAGGCTTTCATCCCCACCTCCTGGGCCTGGAATGGGATAGAAGAAACACCCAGGGATTGTCAGGAATCTGGCTTTTCTCATGGGATAGTTAAATACCTGCTGAGGCTCGGTGCAGGAGCAGCCTGGAGCAGATCCAGGCTCTCTTTCCGAGGTGACCTGTACAAGCTGCTTTACAGGAGAGCCTAAAGCTGCCAGCAGATCCCATATTTAGGATCCAGTGGTGCAGACAGGAGATTACTGACCCCAGTCCCCCGTGCTGGACATCACCTCCTGTCTAACACAGCTCCTCTGAACAATCCCAAAGCCATGTCAGGATAAAAAAAACCAGCTGTACTGACTCTGAATTAAATCCCTCATTTATCTTGATAAGGAACAAAATAATTTCCCTTGGTAGCTCTTCCAGGGATTAGACACTCTCACAATTACAAAGCTTTGTCTTTTTTCTTTTTCAAACAAATTCCAATTTGTTTCTGTCTCCCAAACACTCACAACTTGTGGCTTTCTATAATACAATGAAGAGACCACTAATATTTCAATACAGTATTTTTCAACACCTGCATTTCCAATCCTCAAAACCCAGGCTGAAGAAACTCAGGGTTTTGAGTTCTGATCCCAAACAGAAGGGCTGGATTTCCAAATGCTATCTGCTCAGCACTTCCTCAAAATCAATTCTTGGTAAAGCACACAAGTTACTGGTCATGTGAATTTTTAAACCATAAAGACACAGGAATGCAGATTCCAAACTGGAATTACAGACCCCAGTAGACTGAACCTTGAACTCAGGGGAGTCAGGCTCAAGGATAGGTCTGTGAGCCCCACATGTTGCTCTGTGTAACCCCTGAACTCAGGTCTAAAGGCAGCTACACTGCCAAGACAGTCCAGACGAAGGAAGAACCCAGAAAATGTGGGTAACTGCAGGATCCACTGGCCTGGCAGAGACTCATCCCCCAGGATTGTCAGCCTTTACAGAGTGCAGGTCACAGAATTATGGAATAGTTTGGCTAGCAAGGGGCTTTAAAGCTGATCTCATATCCCATGGCAGGGACATCTTCTACAAGAGCAGGCTGCTCCAAGCCCATCCAACTGAGCCTTGGACACTTCCAGGGGTCCAGGGACAGCCACAGCTGCTCTGGGCACCCTGTGCCAGGGCCTGCCCACCCTTACAGGGAAGGATTTCCTCCCAGTATCCCAGCTAAGCCCTGGGTGTGAGCACTGTGAGGCACTTGACCAGCGCTGTGGCTCAGGAGAGGTGCTGGGGAACAAAGGACCAGGAGATAGGGTGATCCCAGAGCAGCTGGGGATCTTTCAGACACAACCTACCTTGGCTAAATCCAGGTCCAGGTAGTGGATCATGGCCAGGGCGTGCAGGACTCGGGCTGTTTCCCCAGGATGCTGCAGCGGGCCCTGCTCCCTGACCTCCAGCACCGCGCTCAGCACCCGCTTTCCTTCCTCGCGCTGCACTTCGGCTGCGTGGAGAAAGAAATGATCCTGATGGATGGATTTGTGCAAGAGAACAGGTTCAAAACTGCCCAGCTGGCTCTTCTAGACAGCAAAGCATTTCTACTATAAATGTCAGCATGGTCTGAGGGTGGGCAGGCCCTGGCACAGGGTGCCCAGAGCAGCCGTGTCTGCCCCACCCCTAGAAGTGCCCAAGGCCAGGCTGGACAGGGCTTGGAGCAGCCTGGGATAGTGGAAGGTGTCCCTGCCATGGCAGGTGGTGGAATTAGGTGGACTTCAAGGTCCTTTCCATCCAAACCAGTCTGGGTGTCTATGATCCCAGCTTCATGAAAATTCCGTGCCCATGAACAGGACTCCTTTCATCCAGCCAGTGCTTGTGTTGAGCACTCTTCAGAGAGGCTTCCTTCTGCTGCAGGAAAAGAACATTTTTTCTACTCCTGTCACAGCAAAGATGGTCTCCTGTAGCCCTGCCTTAGTGTTCTTCCTACTCTGGGAACTCCTGATGGAGGTAGTGCCAGGAAATGGGATTTTCAGAAATGCTTCTCTTAAAATCACAGAATTCCAGACTGCTTTGGTTTGGAAGGGATCTTAAAGACCATCTCATTCCAATCCCTGGCCATGGGCAGGGACACCTTCCACTACACAAGGCTGCTCCAAAGCCTGTCTAACCTGACCTTGAACATTTCAGGAAGAGAAATTTTTATTCCCTTTCCTGAATTAGCACAGATGGCAGAAAGGAGCCAAGAACCAGAGTCTGGTCTGGTTTCAGGGAAGCGTGAGGTAGTACCAGGGGCACACCGATGCCTTCTGCACCTTTATGTGCCAGTGAGAGACTCCCCAGCCTTTCTCCCAAGAGTGCTCTCCTGATTAATACATCCAATTATCTGTAATTGGCTATTCCATCATGTCCAGCTGCTCCAGGAGGGAGCTGTACCCCCACGTAAGTGAGCTGAGATGTCACATCCATTATTAAAAGGAGACGAAGGAGCTGCAGAGAAATGAGAATGTTTGAGTATCAAATCGCACCAGGGTAGGTTTGCTTGCAATATTAGGAAGAATTTTTTTTCATGGAAAGGATGTAAAGCATTGGAACAGGCTGCCTAGGGAGACAGTGGAGTCCCCATTGCCTGCAAGTGCTCAGAAAGCACGTGCATGTGCCTTGTGGGATGTAGGTTAGTGGTGAACAGGACAGTGCTGGAGGAATAGCTGGATTTGATGATTTTAAAGGTCCTTTCTAACCCAAAGTTAGAAAAAGTTAGATTCCATCACTCCATGAATCAAATTTTGCTTTGTTCCAGTCAGTGCTGAGGGAGAATGCACTCAGCAAGGGCAAAGCTGGCTTTCCACGGAACACCCTCATTCCTGAAGAATTGGCATTGCCATTAAACCCAACCTCTCCAAACACCATGCCAACATGATCTTTAGGGTGCAGGGACTCTTTAACCGCCCACTTCCCAAAGGTTTTGGAGCAACAGCAGCTCTTACTCATCCCGTCCTCGAGGCCCTCCTCCTCCTCGGAGAATGGCGACGCCTCTGCCTGGGCCTGGAGCTCTCGCTGGTGCTCGAGGAGGGAGCTCAGCAGCCAGGCGTGCCACAGGCTGCTCACCTGGCAGGAAGCATGGGAATTATTGCACTCCTGTGAACCCCTGGCATTCAGCTGCTCTCCAAACAATGGCCCCGCGCGGCCTGTCCCCTCCGCGTGCCTGCGGATCACCGAGCCAGGCCGGGTGTTCCCAGAGGGATCACACTGCTCCTGTCCCACACAGCCCCAGCTGCAGTCACTCCCATCTCCGTCTGATGGGATTTTCACCCAGCTTGAACAAATCTAACCAAAATGTTCACCAAAAGCTGGCTGACTTGAAGTTTGGGACAGGAATGGTGGTGGATTTTGCAGCTCCCAGCGCCTTATTTCCACATAAATGGACTTAAGCAAATAAAAGTTCATTTGTTGAGTTATTAAATCAATTAGATAATTATTACTTTCCTTGCTTGATCTAACCATTCTGAAAATCTTTTATCGGTGTGACTTTTTACTGATTCCCAGTGTAAATTTTAGGTGCCTTGTTTGTATCCCCCTCTTCCCTGGATTTAGGAACTCCTCAGAGACCCTCTGTACTGGTGGGACTCTGACCCCTGGCACAGGAAATTTGGCAGCAAAGCTGTTTTTTAACAAGGTTTGGCTGCTCAAACTGAAGATAGTTTATTAAGAATTTTTAACTGGTTACAGGATTAATATCTCATTATTTTAACTCAGATAATTATTTATGTACAAAAAGGGTTTCTGGGCCTGAGCCTAAAAGGCAACACTGACACTTGATATGGTCATCATCCCATTGAAAAGAAATGGAAAAAACTTTGGAAAGAGCATCAAAAAAAGCTGAGAAAAACTCAGAGGGTGATTTTAGGTTCTACCAACCTCAGTATACAGTGAATTTGCTACATCCATTTTATTCTGGTGGAAGAAAATATTGGCCATGTGGAAGTACCCTCCAGAGACCTTGATGGAATTTAGTCCAAACTCAGCAGTCGCCAGGTAAACCTGAAATCAATATTAGATAAAAAATAAGCCCCGGAAGGTTCACATTCATGTCAAACCTGGCAAGCTTTTCATTGTGGATTAATATTGCAAATATTGGGGATTTTTAATGTGTAAATGATGCCTGACAGTGATTGGAAAATGTGGTACTTAAAAGCTGTTTTTTGGGGGTTATGTAAAAGAATGACGTGCTAAAAACTGTATTTGGGGGTTATCCATAGGAATGAGGCACTAACAAGCTGTATTTTGGGGGTTATCCATAGGAATGAGGTATTAAGTTGTATTTTGGGAGTTATGTAAATGAATAAGGTAAAAAACCTCTATATTTTGTTGTTATCTATGGGAACGAGGTACTAAAGAATTGTATTTTGGGGGTTATCCATAAGAATATACCTAGCTCACAGAGTTTATTCATAGAAACATACTAAAAAACTGTATTTTGGGGTTGATCCATGGGAATGCAACACCCTAAATCCCCCCTGGCTGGGGCAGAGGCACCTGCTGGGTCCATTCTCTAAAGTCCAGGGCAGGTTTCCCACCTCTGCCCCTCTCCCTGTGCCACCCACCTGTCCCAGCTCTCCCAGAGCCCATCCTGCTGCTGTCCCAGCCCCAGGCAAGCCTGCCCTTCCCCCGGAGCAGCAGTGGCAAGGCAGTGTGGCATTCCAGCTATTCTGAGCTGCTGTGTGACTCTCAGCAGATCCCAGACACGCAGCCAAGGTCCAGGCAGGCCCTGAACTTGTTAAGAGTTAAAAACTCCTTACCTGGTGCCCTTTCAGGCATCACATTTAGGGAATTAAAAAAAAAAATAAATAAAAGGGGTGGATTTTGGAGATTCTGGAAATCTCCAAGGACTTTTGGGAGATTCCTTTGTGGGATTCTCAAATGCCCAAAGAGCTTCTAGACTGAGCAGAGACTTGGCTGTGTGTTATAATAGAAAGGGTCTAACTCTTCTCTCTTTATGTCATCATTTACACCCACACAAAGCCACTATCAAATTCCACAGGAGTGGGTATACATCACTCAGCACTGGATCACTGGATAAATTTAGTCTACAGGGGACAGAAATAGGATGTGGAGAAGTTCATCTGGCTTTGGAGGATCAAATGACAGACAAAGCATCCACAGGAACACAGGTGGCAATGACCAATTCCAAAGAGTTTTCATGGTTGAAGAGGTGGAATTGGAGAAAACTTCATTGAACCAGATACTGAAATAGGGAAATAAGGCATTAATTAAATAATGGGTGACAGAGCTGGGAAAGTACTGAGGGAAATAACAGCCAAAATTTGAATTATCTGTGGAATAAAGGCAACTCCATCAGCCTGGGACAGGAATGTCTGGGCATCTCTGCACTGAAATGAAGCTGATGGAGACATTTATAGGAAGAAGCCATAAAGACAAGGAATGTGAGGAATATATGAGGAGTGTCTGAGGGGGCTCAGCCTGGAGAAAAGGAGGCTCAGGGGGGCCCTTGTGGCTCTGCACAGCTCCTGACAGGAGGGGACAGCCAGGGGGGTCGGGCTGTGCTCCAGTGAACAGGGACAGGAGGAGAGGGAACGGCCTCAGGCTGGGCCAGGGGAGATTTAGGTTGGATATTGGGAAAAATCCGTCATGGAAGGGTGTTCAAGTATTGGAACAGGCTGTGCAGGACAGTGGTGGAGGTGGACCATCCCTGGAGGTGTTCCAAAAAGGTGTGGTTGTGGCACCTGGGGACATGGGTTAGTGGTGGGCCTGGCAGTGCTGGGGAATGGTTGGACTTGCTCATGGTGGAGGCTTTTCCAGCCTTAGTGATTCCGTGATTCTCTGTCACTTCACAGGAACAGGGATAACTGGCAAAACACATCTTTAGCTCACACCTGGATCCACAGGTGTCCCAGATCCATCCAGCTTGGGTGTCTGTGATGTGAACCCTCTCAAGACCCCAAATCTGCCTGTTGGCATTTCCATATTGATCTGGGAGGAGAGAAGGAATTAAAATGGAAGTGTTCCTTGTTCCTGTGTTCCAAGGGACTTACATCATTGGCCAGGTGATACAGAGCCTGGTCCAGGTTTCCTTCAGCAACAGAGAAAAGCCCCAGGCCACGGTGTAACTTAGACTGAAGAGCAGCACTGCAGTCTGGGGTTTGCAGGACGATCCACTGGGCTTGGGAGAGATATTTGGCTGCCTGTCGGGGACGGCCAGCACCTGGAATGACATGCAGGGACAATCAGGGAAATAGGGAAGATGAGGAGCATTTTTTAATCTGGAAAGTCAGAGAATACTACTGGCTGTCCTGGGTTAGCTGGATATGGAGATGCATTTGGGGGATTCCCCACTTCTTTCCCAAGTGCTTCTGTGTCTAAAGACTCATTTACAGACAGGTGAATGTGTAGAGAGCTCCAAAAGGAGCCAGAAACCACAGAATTCCAGACTGATTTGGATTGAAGGGGACCTTCAAGCTCATGGGCAGGGACACCTTCCTCTATCCCAGGTTGCTCCAAGCCCCATCCAGCTGGGCCTTGGACACTTCCAGGGATCCAGGGGCAGCCACAGCTGCTCTGGGGAAACTGTGACAGGCCTCGCCACCCTCGGCAGGGAAGGGTTTCCTCCCAATATCCCATCTGACCCTGCCCTCTGGCAGTGAGTGGGAAGCCATTCCCCCTTGTCCTGGCACTCCAGACCCTTGTCCAGTGTCCCTCTCCAGCTCTCTTGGAGTCCCTTTAGGCATTGAAAGGGGCTCTGAGGTCTCCCTGGAGCCTCCTCTCCTTCAGGTGAGCAGTTCCAGCTCGCCCAGCCCGGCTCCATGGCAGAGGATACATTGCTCACGCTGAGCAATTGCTCATTGCCCCTAAACATTGCTCACAACCTCTCTGGGACACGTGGCCTAAACAGGTTCACTCCAGGCAGGCACTGATGTCTCTCACCTTATCACACTGGAATTACTCACAGTGTTTTTTCCTCCCTGCTCTCATCGCACCATTTACGACAAGCCCTGAGCCAGCTCCCTTGTGCCAGCAGAGCATTGTGTGCTCCTGGGATGGCAGTGATTTACAGGGATCCCTCTTGCAGGGAGAGCAGCTCCCATGCCCTCATTTGCCATGTTTTCCAAAGCACACAATGAGAGAAAGCTCTGCTCAGGCAGAGCAAGATTTGTGAATGAACTGGAAGTTCTTTGGGTGCAATGGCCTCTGAAATGTTTGCTGGTTCCCTGAGATAAGAGCACAACTAGTCACCCTCTGGAATTTAATGCTTTGGAGTCATCTGAGGCCATGGAGGTGAAGAACAAACTTTCATACAGCTTCTCCTGTGGGAACTGGTGGAGAGGGAGAAAACATTTAATTTGATTTCACTGATCTCCTGAGTGCTGAGAGATTCTTCTCCCCAGAGCCACAGCAAAGGGGTGTGAGGGGGGTGTGTGTTTGTACAGCTCAAATCTCTGCAGTGCCCTTGAGGCACAGCAGGGCCCACAACTGCTCCTCTCCAGATAAATGGCAAAAGGAAGGCAGAAACCTGAGCCGGGAGGCCTTGCCCTTGCCAGCATTCCCGTGTTGACAATGCTCACCCGTGGAGGCCTCAGCCAGGAGCAGATAAATGGGCACGAGCTGCGCGGAGCCGGAGCCGAACGCTCGGGAGCTGAAGCGCAGCGCCTGCAGCGCTGCAGGAATTGCTTCCAGGGGCTTCCCTGCCCACACAAACCCCTGGGCTGTGCTCAGCGCCACGGCAATGAGGGACTCCTGCAGGGAAACAGAGCAGGGGCACAGTGAGGAAACACAGGGAGAAAGAAATCACAGGACCCCACAATGGTTTGGGTTGGAGAGGCCTTAAAGCCCATCTCATCACACCCCCTGCCATGGGACACTTTTCACCAGACCAGGTGGTTACAGATGCACAGGCTCTTTAAAATCAGGTTTTCAAATTACAAAGCAGCAATTGTAATGTAGTTTGTGGCTGTAATTAATAGGCAGGCATTAAAGCTGTCATATTAGAAGGTATTAGAGTCTGGCTCCATTCCTGCTCTGAGCAGGAACAGCTTTGGACATCCTCACAGGTCATGTGGTGTCTTCCCAGACGAAGAATCCTTTACGCCTCCTGACAAGGTCTCATAAGGCTGCAGCAATAAAAGCTGTGAAGCACAGAAAATGATCATCACAAGACCAGAAAGGAGATTAGAGCCAGGGGCTCCGGCGTGACTCAGAGGCAGCCAAGCCCCGTGGTGCCAGCATGGCACAGCTCCAGCTGCTGGAGAAATGGCCAGGGAGTGAGGAGAGAGCTCCTCACAGGGAACTGCAGCTTCATCCCACCCTCTCCTGGCTGGTCCTGGACTGGGTTTTGTGTGCAGAGCCTGAAAACTGGTCAAAATCAGAAGGTGTTACACTCAGCAAACCCATCCCCAGCCGGGGTCGGTGGTGCAGCAGCTCCTGCAGTGTTTGGGTCTGTCAGAACCCATAACTTATCCTGTACTTATCCATATATAGCTGCTCCCTGCCTTTTGCTGTTCCTACCAGTCCACACCATTTGGCCTCCAACGTTAGCAGCAGCTGATGTAATCCCCAGCTCCACAAACAGATCTCCATCCCAATTCCTGCTCCCTGCCAGGAGCTGTGCATGCTGTGCCCTTACAGGGATGCCAAGGAAAAAGCGCCAGGATCCTTGTAGAACAGCAGAATTCCAGAAAGGTTGGGGTTGCAAAGGGCCTTAAAGCTCATTTTTTCCACCCCCTGTCATGGGAAGGGACACATTCCACTGGACCAGGCTGCTCAGAGCCCCATCCAGCCAGCCACTAACACTTCCCCATCACTTTTCCTAGCAGTGGTGCAGCAGAAAGCTGCCTGGGAATCAGTGGTGCTGCTGGAGAGCGCAGCAGTGCTTGTCTCAGTGAGACACTGAGGAAACACCATTCACCTCTTCATCACCCTCTGCCTCCAGCTGGGGCTGAGTGGGCAGAGACACCAATCTCAGCTCCTGGAGGCCAGGCTTTGGCATTTTGCTGAGCTTGAACTGCCTGGAGTGAGGCAGAGTTGTGCCATGGGTGAAGGAGCACCTCCAGGACAGAGAGCTCCAGGGATCCTGGAATCCTGGCTGAGGTAAAGAGACACCTTTTAGGATAAATGAGATCACCAAAGAACACAGCCCAGAGCAACAGCCCCTGCTCCAGTGAGGAGAGCCAAGAGCCAGAAAACACAGCACCCATTCCTGAGCTACCAGAACATGGAGAGGGGAAAGGCAGGTTTTCCAGAGAAGCTGTAGCACCCCTGGAAGTGTCTAAGGCCAGGTTGGATGGGGCTTGGAGCAGCCTGGGATAGTGGAAGGTGTCCCTGCCCTTGGCGAGGGGTGGAATGAAATGGACTTTAAGGTCTGTTCCATGCCAAACCAGTCTGGGAGTCTGTGAAACACAAACTGTGTCCAGGGAGCAGGTGGTGCCCGGGAGAACACCAGCACATGCTTGGGGCAGCAGCAGGAAAAGCTGGTATTTCTCAGGCTGCTTTTTCTGTCTGTGCCAGTCTGGTGCAACCAGTGCAGGCCCCAGTGCGTGGGCACGGCCCAGATTGGCATCTGGGAGGTGCTGGAGATTGGGATCATTCTTTTTTTACTCCTTGTCAATGGCATCATCGCTGCTTCCCATGGCCTGGAACATCTGCAGCGAGGACAAAGCTGGGGGTTGGACTCTGGCACAGCTTCCAGGAGGAGAAGGAAGGGCAGGAGGCAAGAGGAGCCCTGGAGCAGTGAATATTTCCAACCACAGTTCCAAGCCTTGCAGGATGGCTCCCTTGGGCCCTGGAGAGCCCTGGGGGAATGGTTCCCCTTGGCCCTGCCCTGGTTTCCCCCTCCCCCCTGGCCCTGTTACTTTGGGCTCTCTCCATGTGTGCTGCAATTTGAGGTTTCTCTGAAGATGCCCCCACACAGTTTTTGGGGTTTGAGGGGGCTGAGGACCTCAGCTCTGCTCCAGGTGGGAGCAGGGGGTTGGGAACACACTCAGGGCTTGGTGCCACATCCTTTACTCACTCTCAGGCACCAAAATCTGTGGTGTGTCTGAAGAAATGAGGGTTTCAGGAAGAGGGAAGGCTCCAGCGAGCTGCAGCTGAACCTGCAGCCAGAGCTGGGGCTGGATCTTTTCCCGTGCCCAGGAGCTGTGGGGAGCTGACATCAGGCAGGCAGGTGAGGCTCTCCTCCAAACAGAAACTTGGAGTTCTGTTGGTTTGGAGGTGCTGTCTGCAGGCACCCCCCTGGCTATGTTGACAGAAGCAGATTTCTATCAACAAAGCTTTGGAGCACAGACAAGGAATGAAACTCATAAAACCTCCTGGCTCCCAGCTCCCTGCTCCTTGAGCCACGGGGCATTTGGATGTGCCCAGGTTCCCTGTGTCCTGGCTGAGGCTGGAGCTCTGTGTTTTCTAAACAAACACAGGGCAGGAGTGGGTGAAGTACAGCAGAAATGTTCAAAAAGCAGCAAACCCTAGGCAGGCTTTGGGCAGGAGGTTTTTTTCTCTAGTTATCATGAGTCTGCAGAGCTTTTCCTTCAAAGGCCTTTTTTGCACAGAATCCCAGACTGGTTTGGGTTGAAGGAAGCCTAAGGCTCATCTCATTCTGCCCCTGCCATGGCAGGGACACCTTCCACTGTCCCAGGCTGCTCCAAGCCCTGTCCAGCCTGGCCTTGGACACCTCCAGGGATCCAGGGACAGCCACAGCTGCTCTGGGCACCTGTGCCAGGGCCTGCCCACCCTCACAGGGAAGAATTTTTAAAGAACTTTTATTTGATCTGGGATAGGAAGGTGATGCAGCCAGTATCAAGGCACTAAATAACCTCCCCCTCTCCCAACAGCTCTGAGCCAGCCCAGGCCCAACTTGGCTGCTCCAAATCCTGCTGGACACAAAGGAACTTCCCCTCCTGCTGGGAAAGCCAGTGGGTAACTGAGGGATTTCCACTGTCTCCCTCCTTTGTTTGGAGAGAAGGAAAGCAAAGTGTCCCAGCACAGACAGTTCTCAAAATCTATTTTTATTTAAATAGGCTGGAGACAAAGGTCAGAGAACAGATGATGTTAAGGGTTGTTAAGGAGCTTATAAAAATCACCACTTCAGAAAACCCCAATCTTCTCTCCCTGCCTTGCCCATGGAGCCATTCCCAGCCCAGGCTCCAGCTCCATACTGCTGTTTGCTCACCCAGTGTGAACCCCAATCAAGAGTGACTTTCTCTCCACCAGCCTTCCTGCTGTCTTTCCCTTCACCTAATTAAACCAGCAGATTAACTTCCAGCTAATGAAGGAGCACTTCCCTCAGCTGGCAGCCACGTGGCCTGCTGGAATGTGTGGGGATAATTTTAGTTGCAATAAAGTCAGTGATGTAATCAATGTCAACACCAGTGTTCAATAGCAGAGGAGTTCCTTGGAACAGCTTCAAGCACTTCTGGATGCACAACCCTGCCACACCCCCATGACACCCATTCTAACCTTCCTTGCAGGTTTTACAAAGAACAACTTAAACAGAACCTGGAATTAAGGAAGTTTTGCTCTTTCCCTTTGGGACACACTGGCCTGACACACCTTCTGTGGACTTTGCTCAACAGTCTCACCTGGGATTTTCAGCCAGACAGGAGTTTCCAAACCAGCCTGTGATGTCATTGCCCAGTTCCTGTAAAACCAAAAGGAGCCAGCTGCCTAAAGCCTGTCACGAGCTCTCACCCAGCAGGACTTTGGCCTTTGGACTTCATTTTTCTGGAAGCTCCCAGGAAAGGTGACAGCAGTGAACTAGTCCCCAAAGCCCCAGAATTGGGCCAGAAACACCTTAGAAATAATAATCCATGTAAAATTCAAAAGATGAGGGATGTTCTCCTCATTGGATTGCTCCAAACCCACTGTGTGCTGCACTATTATTCTGTGTCTGGGAGTTCTTCCAGAGGGAAAATTCATCTCCACAGGGAGGATTTTCAGGAGCAGATGCACCTGGGTGGGTTATTTTAGCAACAAGGTAGAACAGCAGCTCCTGCCACTCCATAAACAGAAAGAGAAGGAGTTGCAAACCACTGGGGCTGGAAAGGAGCTGCACATCTGCATGTCCCTGAGGCCTGATGGAGAAAAAAGGCTGCACTTAGTGGGAAAGGGTGCTCCAAGCTGGCTAGGAAAACAAAGGGAGGGGACCTGGTTTCTTTGCCCTTTGCTCTGGGAAAGGGGATGCCCTCCCACCGAAGAGCCTGGAAGAAGCAAATCTCAGCTGGATCCCAGAGCAGCCTGGGTGATGGAGCAACCTGCTGGCAAATCCAGGATTGCTGCTGCCTGAGGAAGCTCAGGACACGAAGTAAACGCTGTGGAAATGGCTGGAGGCTCAGGAATTATTGTATTTGCAGGGACCCTCGTGGCAGAGGGAATGATGAGTCTGACTGCATGTTCTCAGGAGGCTAATTTATTACTTTATGATACTGTATTATATTAAAGAATACTATGCTGAAGAATACAGAAAGGATACAGACAGAATGCTAAAAAGATAATAATGAAACTCATCACTCTCTCCAGAGTCCTGACACAGCTTGGCCCTGATTGGCCAAAGAGTGAAAACAACTCACAGCAGAATGCACTGAAACAATCACCTGTGGGTGAACAATCTCCAAACACATTCCACATGAGCACAACACAGGAGAAGCAAATGAGATCAGAATTGTTTTCCTTTTCTCTGAGGCCTCTCAGCTTCCCAGGAGAAAAATCCTGGGAAGGGATTTTTCCAAAGAATGTGAATGCCACAGGGGTGACAGAGAGGATGCTCCCACACCCCTTATTTTTGAGGTTTTGTTTAAAAAAACAACCCCAAAACCTCTGCAACCAAGCCCCAAATCAGCCAAGGAGGTGCCATCCTCTTCCTTGGGAGCATCCAGAGGGAGCAATTCTAAAGGGGTGGATCCTGTGAAGGCAAAAGCCTTGCTGGGTTTTAGGCAAGAAACTCCTTTCCATTTTGTATCGAGTGGGCAGTGAGAGCCAAGGCTGCTTTGGGGACTCCAGTGTGGCTGAAAACTCCAGGTGAGCCCAGTGAGCCCCTGGTGTGCACAGCCAGGGCAGGAGAGGAGCTGGAATTCCTCCCTGGAAGCACTTTGGGCTGTGCTGGCTCCTCCTGCACCCACCTGCCTCCTCAGCAGCTGCTCCTTGCCAAGTTTCCTGGCTGTGTCGGAATGGAAGCAGGGCTGGGGCCCAAGGACTGGGATGAGCAGGGGGCAGATGTGGCTGTGGATGCTGATCCAGTCAGTTTGCTGGTGGGAGACATCGCTGGCAAAAGGAGGGGAGAAAGACACTGCTGTTTACTGGGATGTTGTGTAAGGGAAGATGGTTCCCTGCTGTCCTTCAGGACTTTCTCCACAGCAGCTACCCAGAGCCCTGGGCTGCCTGCAGGCACCAATCCATGACATTCCCAAATGCCTCCATTTCCCAGCACATCCCCACGGCCCTCTGTGCTAAAATCCTCATCTAAATCCCTCCCTGAACTCCTGAGACAGCTGAGCTTGAGCAAACCCCTGGATTCCAGCACTGGAAAACCACAAACCAAAAACCACAACCAGGTCACCGTGGGAACAGGGAATGTTCTGGAACCCAGCGACTGCTCTGGGGGCCTGTGAGGGGTGTTTGTGTGACACTGCAGAGCTCCCTGAGGCAGGAGCTGCTGGAAGGCAGCAGGAGCGTTCCAGGTGAGAGTGCCTGCTCCAGCTCCTGCTGCCCTGCTGGCTGAGCTCCAGCCTGGGCCCTCTGCTGAGCCCATCCTGGGGCTGGTCCTGCCCGCTGAGCCCAGCCTGGGTCTGGTCCCTCCCTGCTGAGCCCACCCTGGGGCTGGTCCCTGCCCGCTGAGCCCGGCCTGGGGCTGGTCCCTGCCCGCTGAGCCCGGCCTGGGGCTGGTCCTGCCCGCTGAGCCCACCCTGGGGCTGGTCCCTCCCTGCCGAGCCCAGCCTGGGGCTGGTCCCTGCCCGCTGAGCCCGGCCTGGGGCTGGTCCTGCCCGCCGAGCTTTCTCCCAGATCTCATCCCTGTGTCCTGGGCTTTGTCTGTGTGCACTGAGGCTCATCCCCGGGGTAACCCCTGCCTCTTGGTTCTGTCCCAGACCACACCCCAGGCCGTGTCGCTGTCTCTCTGTCCTGTTCCGGGCCTGTTCCTGCCTCCTATGTTTCATCTCCACGTGTCCTGAGCCTCATCCTGTGGCTGGTTCCTGCTTCCTGGGCCTCTTCCCATGCCCTGGGCCTCATCCTAGGCCTGGTGCCCTGAGCCTTTTGTGGGACAAGCGCTGCCTCTCGTCCTGTCCCAGCTCTGCTCCTCCCTGGGCCTCATCCCGAGCGCCCGGCCTCACCCCGCCCGTGCCTGCAGCCTCACCCCGGCGCTAACCCCGGCCCTGGCCTGTCCCCGGGCTGTCTCACCAGTAGTAGGTGAGGCGGCAGCCGGGGCAGCGCAGCGGGGCCGCCCGGGCCCCGCACAGCTCGCAGCGCGGCAGCGCCGCCATGGCCGCCCCAAGCCCTCGCCGCGTCCCCGGTTGCCGGGGTGACACTTCCGGTGAGGCCAGACGCGTCACTTCCGACCGGCGATAGCGTTCTGTTGCCGGGACAACACTTCCGGCAGAGGAGGAAGCGACACACGTGACTTCCGGCGGGCCGTGCGGGCCGGTCCGGGTCATGGCGGCGGCGGCGGCGGAGGAGACGGACAAGGACAAGGAGGCGGACGACGACACCGACGCCAATGCGGCGGCCACCGAGGGCCGGGTGCGGGCTTGGGCGGCGGCGCAGGCGGCGCGCGGGCGGCGCGTGGCGCTGGTGACGTCGGGCGGCACGCAGGTGCCGCTGGAGGCGCGGGCCGTGCGCTTCCTGGAGAACTTCAGCAGCGGCCGGCGCGGCGCCGCCTCGGCCGAGCGGCTGGTGCGGGCGGGCTACGCCGTGTGCTTCCTGCACCGCGCCCGCTCCGCCTTCCCCTGGGCCCGCGCCCTGCCGCCGCCGCGCCCGCCGCGCTGCCCGCGCTGCTGCCCGCGCTCCGCGAGTACCGCCGCGCCACCGAGGCGGGCGCGCTGCTCGCCATCGAGTTCACCGGGCTCGTGGAGTACCTGGCGCTGCTGCGCGCCGCCGCCCGCGCCCTGGCGCCCCTCGGTACGGGGGAACCGGGGGGGAGCGGGGGGCAACCGGGGGGAACCGGGGGGGAAGCGGTTCGTAGGGCACGGGGCAGCGCGGGACGGAGCCCCCCGGGCGGGCTCGGTGTGAGGGAACAGGGTGGTCCCGTGCTAAAGTTCGGGGTGAGGAGGGATGAGCATCTCTGGGGGTCTCCAGCGTGAGGGGAGCAGGAACGAGGGGATGTGGTGGTTGTGGGAGAAAGATCGAGGGGTCCCCGGGGTGAGCAGAGACAGAACCCCTCGCAGGGGACAGAACCCCTCGCAGAGGACAGAGCCCCTCGCAGGGACAGAACCCCTCACAGGGGACAGAACCCCTCCCAGGGGACAGAACCCCTCCCAGGGGACAGAACCCCTCACAGAGGACAGAACCCCTCCCAGGGGACAGAACCCCTCCCAGGGGACAGAACCCCTCACAGAGGATGGAACCCTTCACAGAGGACAGAACTCCTCCCAGGGGACAGAACCCCTCACGGGGACAGAACCCCTCACGGGGACAGAACCCCTCCCAGGGGACAGAACCCCTCCCAGGGGACAGAACCCCTCACGGTGGCCCCAGGCCCGGGTGTGAGGTGATCCAGGACTGTGGGGCTCTGGCCCGAGGGTTCCAGGCCCCCTGTGCTTGGAGGGCTCCTGTGAGGCTCCGGCTGTCCCCGGCGGCTGTCGTGGCTGGGAGGAGGGGACAGCACAGAGCCCGGGCTGGGGTCGGCCCGCCCTGCTCAGGGCTGTCCCCGGGGGGAGCCTGGTGCCCGGTGGGGGGCAGGACAGGCCGTGGCAGCAGGGGCAGCAGCCGTGCTCCCTCCCACAGGCTCCAGCGTCATGTTCTACCTGGCCGCCGCCGTCTCGGATTTCTACATCCCGCTCTCCGAGATGCCCGAGCACAAGATCCAGTCCTCGGAGGGGCCCCTGCAGGTGAGGCCCCCCCGGCATGGCCCCCAGCCCCTCCTTGCTTCCAGGGCCCTTCTCCCGAGAGCTGGCTGTGGATAAAGTGGGAAAGCAGCAGAGCAGCAGCTCGTGTGTGTTGTGAGGGGGTGAGATCCCTCTGGAAATCCTGGAGTTTCACTGTTTTATTCTTATCTTGCACTGAGGGGCCCAGATAAGAGGGCAGGGCAGGATCAGCCCTGCTCTCCTTTGATCCAGGTTTATTTTTAGGGTGAGGTTTAGGGGTGAGGGGTCCTGTGGGTGATCTGCTCTGTCTGATATGGAGCAGCTTCAGCATGTGTGCACTTGTGGTGTGGCACATGAAGAGGGCCCCCCGAGGTGCCTCCTGCTTTTCTGGCTTTGTCCTTTAGAGCTGCCCCTGCTTCCATGGAGATGAGGAGAGGGTGGGTCTCTCAGAGAGCTGAAGTGCTCCAGGAATAGCTCCTGGAGTGCTTGAGTTGCTGCCTTTTGTCTGGAGAGAGGCTTTGGGGAAGGGCCTGGAGTGCGAGGACAAGGGGGGAATGGTTTCAAACGGACAGAATGGATTTAGTTTGGGTATTGGGAAGAAATCCTTCCCTGTGAGGGTGGGCAGGCCCTGGCACAGGTGCCCAGAGCAGCTGTGGCTGCCCCTGGATCCCTGGAGGTGTCCAAGGCCAGGCTGGACAGGGCTTGGGATGGGATAATGGAAGGTGTCCTTGCCATGGCAGGGGGTGGAATGAGATGGGATTTAAGGTTGCTCCCAACCCCAAACCATTCCCTGACTCTGGGGTCCATCTTGCTTGTACAGATGACAGAACAGCCCTGCAGCACCGAGGTCCCTCTCAGCAATGGAGCAGGTGTCTCTGGAATTCTTTACATAACAAATACCAAATTTATTTAATTAATTACTTTCCAAGAAGTTGCTGGCCTCCATTCTTTAACATTAGCATTGGAAATATGAGACCTGGCCTGATTCCCAGTGATGGATCCAGAGGCTGGGAAGCTGCAGAACAGTCTCCTACTGTTTTTCTCCCTGCTTGAGCACTTTTATTCCTCACGTGTGTTAAAGACTTGATAGAAGGAAGGTGAAGATGGGATAAACTACCCGAATTCTGGAGAGGTGAAAACTCTGATTTGTGCAGTTACAATGCTTTTTTAAATCTTCTCTCCTCGTGTTTAAATTCCCCCAGTGTGGGGGCTCCTGTGGTCCAGCCTCAGAACCCCCTGACTGTGAGCACCACATGGAGCATTGAATTTAAATTTAGTGTCATTTGAACCTTGTTTGCTGAGAGCTGCCCAAACACTGCCTTGAAAAACTTCCTGGTGCAGATGGAATATGAAACAAAGCTGGAATTTCCCTCTTTCCCATCCCATCTCTGATTAAAACTCCCTGTAATGTTTTTACTGATTTTTTTCTTTTTATCTTTCCCCGCTGCAGATCACAATGAAGATGGTGCCAAAAATGCTGTCACCCCTGGTCAGAGACTGGGCCCCCGAGGCCTTTGTGATTTCCTTCAAACTGGAGACGGATCCCCAGATCCTCCTGGACAAATCTCGGCAGGCTCTGGAGAAATACCGGCACCAGGTGGTGGTGGCCAACGTGCTGGAGTCGCGGAGAACCTCCGTCATCATCGTCACCAGGGACTCCCAGACCCCCCTGACCCTGTCCAGCGAGGAGATAGCGCAGGGCGTGGAGATAGAGGAGAAGATTGTGAGCTACCTGCAGGGCCAGCACACTGCCTTTATAGAGAGGAAAGGCTGAGGAGCAGCTGGGAGGAAACAAGGGAGTGGTGCTGCAGGGGGAGCGGGACTGGAGCCCGGGCAGCTGCACAGACCAGTCCCACAGGGCACGAGAGGGCCCTCCAACACTGTCACTTCCACACAGTCTGGCCGTGGTGGCTCTGTAAAAGAGAAATACATGGAAGTGAAACCATTCCAAAGGATATTTGTCCTGGTGTCTGAAGGAGGAAAGAAGCTTGTTTCTGTCCCGTGGGCTGGGAGGACGAGAAGTGGCGAAGGTCTCTGTATATAAAGAATTTTTTGAATCTCCTTCTTTGAATTTTCTTTTAGAATGGCAGGAGGGAGGAATGGGGCTTTGCAGGAAAGACGTGCTGGTTTTATGACTGGAGTGGGGAATCTCTGGTGCTGAGAATGGATGGTGAAACCAGGGTAGCAAAAAGGAAAATGAGGTGGCAGCAACTTTGGGGAAGCAGCTCTTGTGCCAGGGGAGATCCTGGGAGAGATCCCGTGTTCCTACATTTCAGGTGCTGCAGCAGTGTCCCTAAAGCATCTGTTTCAAAGGTTTTCCTTCCAGGTATTTGAAGGTTGCTTTGCTTCATATTCCATTTACACCAGAAAGTTTTCCAAGGCAGTGTTTGGGCAGCTCTCACCAAGCGAGGCTCAGGTGTCACTGCAGAGCTCTGTAAACAAAGGCAAGGCCACATTTGGCACAGACCACAGAGGATGGATCCAAGCTTGAGGCCAAGGTTGGAGCAGAGGAGAGGGCACTGGCAGGGGTGGTGTCCTGGGGAGGGAATGGAGCTGGGGAAGGAAGGAAGGAGCTGGAGCACCAGGAGCAGCTGAGGGAGCTGGGAAGGGGCTCAGCCTGGAGAAAAGGAGGCTCAGGGGGGACCCTGTGGCTCTGCACAGCTCCTGCCAGGAGGGGACAGCCAGGGGGGTTGGGGTTTGCTCTCAGGGAGCAAGGGAGAGGATGAGGAAACAGCCTCAGGCTGTGCCAGGGGAGGGTCAAGGCTGGATATTGGGAAATTGTTCATGGAAAGGTGTTCAAGTGTTGGCACAGGCTGCAGGATGGTGCTGGAGTCCCCATCCCAAAAACAAGTGTGGATGTGGCACCTGGGGCAGAGTTTAGGATGAATGTGGCAGTGCTGGGGGAATGGTTGCACTCAGTGATCGTGGAGGGCTTTTCCAAGCTTAGTGATTCCATGATTCTCTGACAGCAGAAGGGCTGGCAGGGATTGCCCCTGGAAGGGGAAGCTTCCTCTTGGCTGTGTTCATTTAGAACTGGAATGTTCCTGCTTTTATCTAAACCCTCTTTGAATAGTTACCAACTTCAAGGCATGTGTTCCTCATGCCTGCAAGAAACTTAACAGCAAAAAAACTTAATTCTCCTGCTGTCCCCTGTGTGTCTGCTCAGGGGCTGTCCTCCAGATAAATTCACTGGGGTCCTGGAAAGGACAGCAGCACATGGGAGTGCTGGAAACATTTCCAGAGGCAAGACTGTGCTCTGGGTAAAGCCACGGAGTGTTCAGGAGGCAGCAATCATTTTAATAACAGCAATCCTCTGAAGGTGAGGGGTGCTCAAAAAACAAGGAAAATGAAGCCAGAAGAGCAAGGAAAGAGCACGAGGATGGGATCAGTGGATGCCATCAGTGATGGGAGAAGTCCAGGTTGGTCAGGAGGAGAGAGATCCAGCTGGAAACTGAGTCAGGAGAAGGAATGCACAACTTACCTGCGGCCAGGACTGATAAAGAAGGTGAATAAGCTCCCAGAATCGCCTGTCTTCATCTCCCAGTAGGTAATTGCTGGGAATGTCGAGTCTGGGATTTCTCTTGTGTTAGTTTGGAGCCTCTGTGGACAGCATGGATGGGCCAGCAGGGGTGAGAATATAAATACTTGTGTAAGTTGAACGTGCCCTTGGAGGAGTGCTGGGAGAAATGCCACCAGCAGTCTTCAGAGTGTCCTGGAATCCTCAGAGCTGGTTGGGAAGGTGAGGAATCTGAGCTTTTTGTGGAGCAGACTGGGACAGTGGGAATGCTGGGGTTTTGTTGGGCTTGAGAACACGCTGTGGGCTTGCAGCATTTGTGATGTGCTGGTTGGGGAGATTCCCTAGGCTCAGACTGAGCCACAGCCATCCCCATCCCGTGCCAGGGATGCACCTCTGGGGGGTTAAACCCAGCCCAGGAGTGCTCCCACCCCGGCAGTGTTTGGGCTGGTGTTTGGCCACTCTGGGAATGCTGGTTGTGGTATTTAATTTGGAAGTGCACGTCCAGGATGTGTCCATTGCTTAGTGAGGATCTCGGAGGGCTCAGTAGAAGGTCCTCCCTGGACTCTGCCATGTACCTCTTCTCCTTTCTCTGCTATCCCCTCTGAAGTGTCTTCAGAGTTGCTTCTGCAGGGTGGGCATACTTATCTCTTCAGTTCCTCAATCTCATGGAGTCATCTTTGGGTTTCAGTGGGCTTCAAAGCTCATCTCATTCCACCTTCCACTGGCTGAGGTAGCTCCAAGCCCTGTTCAATCTGTCCTGGAACACTTCCAGGGATGGGGCAGCCACAGCTTCTCTGGGCAGCCCTCCCAGGGAAGAATTTCTTCCCAGGATCCCATCTAAGCCTGTCCTCTGGCAGTGGGAAACTGTCCCATCCATGTCCTCGTCCAAACTCCGTCTCCAGCTCTCTTGGAGTCCCTTGTAGGAACTGGCATTGTCTCTAAAGGTCTCCCTTCTCTTCTCTAGGCTTGGTTCCATGTACTTTCCCTCTTCCCCTTCAGCTCCAGCAGCTTCGCTTGGGGTTTAGAAGAAAATCAGGGAATCTTCGGGTGGCCCGGGAATGGCCGCTGTCCGCCGCCAGGGGGCGCCACCGAGCGGGGAGGGGGCGTGGCGGGGGCGTGGCCTCGCGGGGCCCATTCACGGCACTGCTAAGGGGGGCGGGGCGTGTGGGAGGCGGGGCCTCGAGGGGCCCATTTACGGCATTGCTGTGGGGGCGTGGCCTGTTGCCATGGCGCCGCGGGCCGTCCCGCCGCATGGACGCGGCCGCCGCCGGCCCGGTGGGTGCTCGGGGCCCGGTGGGTGCTCCCCCGGTGCCGGCGGACACCATCCGGCGCTGGCTGCGGGCCGAGGGCGCCGACCCCGCCGCCCCGGCCCAGGAGCAGCTGGGCCTGGCCTGGCGGCTGCTGCGGCGAGCGGAGACCCGGCTGGGCGAGCTGGAGCGGCGGCGGGCCCAGGACATGAGAGACGTAAGGGCCGGGAGCGGGGAACCGAGCTGGGCAGGGCTGCAGCACCAGGAGGGGCTGAGGCAGCTGGGGACGGGCTCAGCTGGAGAAAAGGAGGCTCAGAGGGGCCCTTCTGGCTCTGCACAGGAGGGGACAGCCGGGGGGTCGGGCTGTGCTCCAGGGAACAGGGACAGGAGCAGAGGGAACGGCCTCAGGCTGGGCCAGGGCAGGCTCAGGGTGGACACCAGGAGGAATTTCTTCACTGAAAAAGTTGTCGGGCATTGGCAGGGGCTGCCCAGGGCATGGTGGTGTCCCCATCCCTGGAGGTGTCCAAGGCACCATCTGAAGGATCGTGTTTCCTGGGCTGTTGGGGTCACTCCGGCTAGCTACAGACCCTTGCCCACACCACACTTCATAGACAAAGGTCAAAGATTGAGAAGCGCTCTCCTCCACGTGGGAAATGTCCTTTATTCCAAGACACACACCAGGCAGACAAACCCATGGGAGAAAGAGGGTGTTCCCTGGTGGCAGGGAGCTTTTATACCCCGGGATGGGGACAGAGGGAGAGGTGCACAGCCAGTGGGACACCAGTGAGGAGTGTGAGGGGAGGGGTAACCCAGGGGAGAGACCACCAGGGGGTACCAGGACAGGTGAGGGAAAGGCCAAGTGATGGGGGAAAGGGGTAACACAGCACATGATGTAACATAAGCTGTACAGTGCAATACAAAACTGTTCTGTGCAAATTCCCAGTCACCCAGTGCACGAGAACATCTAAACTGGTGCACCACAGCATCCAAAGACCAGCTGGATGTGTCACTCAGTGCTCTGGTCTGGTGTCAAGATAGAGTTTTATTGGACACCTGGGAGCCTTTTCCAGCCTCAGTGGTTCTGGAATACCCCCAGGGTTAACCCACCCAGGCCTGTGTCCCCTGCCCCCCCTCTGTGCAGCAGCAGGTTCAGGTGTGTCATTGCCTTGCTGCTGCCCTTGGGAACTTGGGGTTCATGTTCCCATTCCTCATACTGGGCATCAAAAAGCACTTGGTGCTCCCAGCAGCTCCCCCAGAGCTCCCCACATCCCAGCACCCCACAGCTGCATGACCTCCTGGTCTCCCAGTCCAGGCCAGCTGTTCCAAAGGCATGAGACATATTGTCCTGCAGATATCTGAGGTTATCCTGGAAACACGAAGGGGTGGAGAACATTTTGTGCTGCTGGCTCACCAGCAGACATGGGAATAGCAGGTTTTCTCTGTTCCAGGTGGAGAGCTACGTGGGCCATGTCCGTGCCCTGACAGAAGAGCGGGATGCCATCGCCTCCGAGTATGAGAGGGAGAATGAGCAGCTCAGGCTGGAGCTGGCACAGCTGCAGCAGCAGCAGGGTAACCCCTTCCCTCCAGCTGTGTGCCCTGGGAGTGCTCTGGCAGGTGTTTGGGTCTGGAAAGCTTCTTGGAGAGCTCAGCAGCTTTTTTCTGGGAGTTCTCAGTGGTTGCTTGAGAAGTTTCTTAAAGTGTTAGTGAGCTGTTCAAACAGATTTGTAATTGATTTAGAGGTTCTTGCCTGCTTTTACTGCCTTTACTCAGGGAGTTTGGCAGCTTCTCCATGTAGCTCTGTTGCACAAAGCATCTTCCAGAGGCTGTTTGAAGACCAGAACTGATGGTGCTCTTTGGTTCCCAGCTCTGAATTATCTGTCACTCCCTTCAAGTCAGTGAATTTTCTCTTTACTTTGGTTTACACAAACCCCACGTTTTTTAAAACAGTGGGGGCAACAGGAATTGTTTGTTCTGATGATTCAAAACTTGGGTGTTCATTGTCACAGAATTCCAGGATGGTTTTGGTTGGAAGAGACCTTGAAGCTCATCCAATTCCACCCCCAGCCATGGACAGGGAGACCTTCCATTAGACCAAGTTGCTCAGGGCCCCTCAGAGCTTCAGTAATTTTGTTTAAACAAATTACTTCACTTATTTGACTTGAAATGATTTATTTTCAATCTCTAGGGTCACTTTTGCTAGGTTTAATTCTTGATTTTCTTCAGTCTTCTGTTGCACTTTCAGTGGTGCTCATAGCCCATGTCACCATTAACTCTTTTAGTGAGCTGTATTGTCCTGGTCCCAAGTTAAAATTTTGGGTGATGGCACAACTTTAAGAGTTTGTTGCACTTTCAGTGGTGCTCATAGCCCATGTCATTAACTCCTTTAATGAGCTGTATTGTCCTGGTCCTAAGATAAAATTTAGGGTGATGACACAACTTTAAGAGTTTCTTTGTGATTCAGGCTTTGGGACAGCAAATACAGGAGTTTGGGGGGAATTCTGAGCATGGGTTGGGTTTTCAGGGAGCACATCTGGTGGTGTGACTTTCCAAAGATGGATTTACCTAAAAATGTGATGTCTGAGTACTTAAAGCCGTGGTTTGTGGTGAAAAGGCTGCTTACAAAGGCTGAAATGAATAAAGAGCTCTTGGGAGTCTGGCTGTGGCAGAAAACTCCGTTCCTGGCTCTGTCCCTTTCCACAAGGTGTCAGGAGAGAGGCAGAATGTCCCCAAAGCTGGAACGCGCCGATTTCCTCCTGGTAGCTCTGCTGCTCTGGACTTTCTCCGTTCCTGAGGGGCTCCTGGGGCTGCTGAGCACCCCTGGAATGGAAGCTGAATCCTTGTCCATGGATCTCGGGGTGTCTGGGAGGGATTGCTGGTTGCTGCCCAGTGTTGTCCCCGAGGGGGTGTGTGGCTTTGGTGCTGTAGAGTGTTTCTGGAGGGATTTTTTTGGGATATCACTCAGGTTTTGAGGTTCAGGACTTGTTGTTGACTCTCTGCTGGCATTGGCTGCTATCCTGGGATGTGTGTGGATGATTTAAGAATCTGGAAGCCCTGCTCCCTCTGGGCTGTCACCTGCAGGGAGAGGTGCCAGCACTGAGATGTTTTGGGGTCCTTGTAGAGCTTTATTGAGTGACTGGTCCTTTTATCCAGGTTTGTTCAGCTGGAGCAGAGGAGGCTGAGGGTGAGCTGAGGGCAGAGCTCATCCCGGGCTGCAGCTCCTCTGGAGCAGGATTTTATTTCTGCTCTCTGGGACCAGGGAAAGGACATGAGGGAGGGAACCTTTTCCTGACAGCTCCTCCAGCTCCCTCAGCTGCTCCCCAGGGTTTGTGCTCCAGGTCTTGTTCCCCCTGTTATTTTTGCAGGACAGCCAGGTGTCTCAGCAGGCAGAGGATGATCCAGTGGCTGGAGAAGGGGCTTGTGGAAAGACAGACTGTGATCTGCTGGGGGTGTTAAAAATGTGGGCAAGCCAAGAGGACAGGGTGTTGGCTGGTGGCTTTGGAAGCACTGAAAGGAGAATGGGAAGGGGCAGTTGGGGCCAGTGGCTGTTCAGGCCGGTGATACAAAGCGGGAGGCTGAGCTGTGAATGGTGCAGGGTGAAGGACAGGATCTGTGCTGACACACCTGAGCTGAGAGCTGGGGAAGGGAGCCCCACGTGGGCTCTCAGGTCTGAGCACACTTCCTCTTCCAACAGCAGGCAAACAAATCAGAAACTCTGCTTGGTCTGGGATCACTTAGAGCAACTTGATCTGCTAAAAGCTGTTTCATAAAATCATGGAATTATGGAATGGGTTGGGTTGGAAGGGATCTTAAGCTCATCCCATTCCACATCCTACCATGGGCAGGGACAGCTTTCAGTATCCCAGGCTGCTCCAAGCCCCATCCAGCCTGGCCTTGACACTCCCAGGGATGCAGGGGCAGCCACAGCTGCTCTGGACACCCTGTGCCAGGGCCTGCCCACCCTCACAGCCAAGAAATTCTTCCCATATCCCATCTAACCCTACTCTAAGTCAGTGGGAAGCCATTCCCCCTTGTCCTGGCACTCCAGGCCCTTGTCCAAAGTCTCTCTCCAGCCTCCCTTAGGCCCTGAGGATAGTTGGTGCTGGTGACTGACACTGAGCAGCTTTTGAAGATAAAAAGTGAATCTCTGCTCATACATTTGCTTCCTGCCCATCCCGGGCTCACAGGTTCCTGCAGGGAGCAGCCAAGGCTGGTTGATGCTGGGCCATCGAGCTGAGCTGAGCTGAGCTGTCACCTCATCTGATACCTCTGCCCAGTGACATTTTTCCTTCCCTCCAGGCAGTTCCTGATCCGTTTCTGATGCTCTCGCTGAATGCACTGGGTGTTGTTGGAGGGCAAATCGATGGCGCTCCCAAAAGCCTTCCTGAAAAACAACTGGAATGGCAGGGAAACACGGCACTGGGGGAGCTGCCTGGATTTGTTTAAAAGGTGGAATAAAAAGAAGACACAGTCATGGTCTGAGCTTGTTTGTTTGTTGTAACAGCTGGGCTGGTAAAACATACCCAGCAGGTGTGGGCTGTGGTGGGGTGAAGTGGCTGCTGTTCCTCAGAGTATTCCTAGGGTAGGAAAATACAAATATTAATATAAAATTTGCTTCCAAACAAGCGTGGACAGAGGTGGGAGATGCCAGTGGAGCTGTTGTGTGACAGTGCCTGGGGCAGGGGTTGGCTTTTCCCAAACACTGGATTGGGAAGGGAAGGGGTTTGTAAGGAGTCAGTGGGGTTTACTCACAGGTAACCTGTGCTGTGTGGGCAGACCCCCCCTCATCCTCACAAATCCTTCTTCCTCTCCAGCCTCTGGAATATGTGTGGGATCTAAAACGATGCCACTTCACCCTGCATTGCAGGCTGGGGACTGACAGGTGAAGGTGGCTCAGGGGGTCCCATCCTGGGCATAAAGCAGAGCAGTTTCTGTTCATTTTTAGCAGGGATTTGGCAAAACCGTGGGAGGCAGCTGCCAGGCAGTTTGGCTTCAGTTTAGTGTGATCCATGGGCTCTTCCCGAGGCACGCAGAGCAGTGTTGATCCTGCAAGCTGCCCTGCTTGCTGTGCTGCAGCAGGAGGTGCAGGGCAGCCCAGTCTGACCCTGTGCTGAGCAGGCTGTGCTGTCTCCCTGGGAGGATCCCGGGGCACCGCAGGGTGTTTTCCATCCACGGGCTGCGGAGTGGAAACATGGCATCGATCAGAGCCTCGGGGCGTGCTCTGCTGCCTCCTGTGTTCGGCCATGAGAGAGAGGGACAGGCTTGTCCAGGGCTCTGTGTGTCCTGTGCCTGAGGAATATTTGCTCTGCTGTGCAGCTCTAGATCCCTGAGCAGGGAAAGAGTCCATCTACCATCTACCATCTACCATCTACCATGACTGTCCATCCTACCTCTCCACAGCTCCCTGCACTTCCCATCCTACAACGCTTGGAATAAACCACTTTATAATGTGGTTTGGGCTAGAAATTTGGTCTGTTGGTTTTGGTTTTAATACGAATTACACAGGGAGTGTTTGAAAAGCCCTCCCCTAGCTCCACAAGCTTAGGAGCTGCTGCCCTCATCATGCCAGACACCAAAGGTTCCTCATTTTCTCCTGGCAGGTAAATTCCAGCCACACCAACCAGAGGGTCTTTTTAACAACTGTTGGTTGCACAAACACAATGGTGCCCAGCTATAAACTGACTCCTGCAAGTCTTGTTGCCACCTTTCTGCCTTAGGGACCCTTGAATCTGGAAGATTTTCCCAGTACAGAGTCTTCCTGGCTATAATTTTTAGATAAACATTGAAGCACTGGCAGTTTAATTCTTAAAGGGGTTCAGATCTGCCTCCTTCCTAGACATTCCTTGGGACTCTCCAAAATAGTGGTGCTCTCTAGGAGTGATCTGGTATTTTGTGTGCCTCCTGCCAAAGAAAACACCTGTGACTCTGTGTCCATCTGTTTGCTTTCTCTCCAAGGTTGGACTTGATGATCTGAAGGTGGGAACTGATGATCTTGGAAACTGATGATCTTGGAAGTCTTTTCAGCCTTAATGATTCTCTGGTTCTCTCAGTATCTGTTCAATCTGGTGTTTAGTTTCTACCAAGCTGTACTTGGGGTTGAAGGGGCTGAGGATAAACCAGCTTGGGAGAACTCTGCCTGGGGGGAGCAGGTCCCATCACATGCTTGGCAGGCAGGGAAGGGTATGTGAAGAGAAACCTTGGGACAGAGGGAAGAGGGCTGAGATAATGGATAGCAAGGAATGGGAGGCAGTGAGGGAAGTGGGAAGCAGGAGAGACTTGAGGAGCTGTTGGGCTCCAGGAGAAACGGGGCTGTTGCAGTGATAAATGTTTAGAGGAACTGGGATAGATCTCCAGGAAACCCTTTGTTTCTCCTCTGCTGACACCAAGCCTTGCCTTGCCTTGCAGAAATGCAGCTGAAGGAGGTGGAGGAGATGCTGGAGCAGGAAGGTCTGTCCCAGATCTCCTGCAGTGCTGCCAGCGAGCAGGTCGCGTATTTCCTGGTGGAGCGGGCGGCGCTGCTGGGAAAGCTGGAGGTGGCAGCCCGGCACCTGGGATCCCACAGCAGGATTGAGGGGCTCCAGGTACCTCCTGCTCCCTGGCTTTGCCTGCCTGCGAGCTGTGGGAAAGGAATATTTGTGTGATATTGCCTGTCTCTGAGGCCACTGTGGAGTCTTGGGTCTGAAATACTTGAAAGAATTACAAGAAAGGTGGAGTGAGAGTATTTGTGAGAGTCAGGACAAGGGGGAATGGTTTCAAACTGACAGAATATGTCTAGATTTGGTATTGGGAAGGAATTCCTGGCTGTGAGGGTGGTGAGCTTCTCAGGTTGCCCAGAGAAGCTGTGGCTGCCCTATCCCTGGAAGCATCTGAGGCCGGGTTTGGTTTGGAGCAACCTGGGATAGTGGAAGGTGTCCCTGCTCATGATAGGGTATGGAATGGGATGAGCTTTAAGATCACTTCCAGCCCCAAACCAGTCTGGGATTCCAGGGTTCTAAGTCACTGCCTTTCTTAATTCTCACCCTTTGCACTTGATTTACTCCCACATCTGCACAGGGATAGTGAAATGGGTTATTTGTAATCCTGTGCTGAGGAGTTTGTGATGTGTTTGGTGTAAGGATCTTCACTGGGTAAGAATGACTTTCTCTGGGTTCAGCTGGAGCAGAGGAGGCTCAGGGCAGATCTCACTGGGGGCTGCAGCTTCTCCTGAGGGGCACCTCCAGTCTCTGCTCTTTGTGAGCAGGGCCAGGACCTGAGGGAGCAGCTGGAGCTGTGCCAGGGGTTGTGGTATTTTCAGGGTCCCCCTATGAAGAAAAGTGATGAATCTGACTCCATGTTTTTATAATTTTTTAATAATAATAATTTATTATTTTATGATATTATATTAAATAATGTTATACTAAAACTATACTAAAGAATAGAGAAAGGATAAAGAAAGCTACAAAGAATGATAATTAAAATAATTATAATATTATAATTAAAAATAATATTATATAATTAATTATATAATTATAATTAATATAAAATAATTAAAAGCTTGTGACTCTCTCTTCCAGAGCGTCAACACAGCTGGCTGTAATTGGCCAGTAAGTAAGAACAATTTACATGCAACTAATGAAACATGCACCTGTTGGTAAATAATGTCTAAATCACATTCCAAAGCAGCAAAACACAGGAGAAGCAAATCAGATAATTATTTTTTTCATTTTTCTCTGAGGTTTCTCAGCTTCCCTGGAGAGGAGTCCTGGGCAGAGAGATTTTCCAGAAAATATGATAGTAACAGGGGGGTTTAGGTTGGATATCAGGTTCTTACCCCAGAGGGTGCTGGCACTGCCCAGGCTCCCCAGGGAATGGTCCTGGCCCCAGCACTGCCAGAGCTCCAGGAGGGTTTGGACAGGCTGGGATTGTTGGGGTGTTTGTGCAGGGCTGGGGATTGGACTGGATGATCCTTGTGGTCTCTTTCAGCTCAGGATATTCTGATTCTATGGTTCCAAGGCCATCACTTTCCACCTACTCATGACTTACGGCCATGTCTCTGTGGAACTGGAGTCCAGGAGTGCTCTGGGGTTCCAGGAGCTGCTGTTTGTCCCTGAGGTCCCAAGCTGTGAGGAGGGAGCAAGACCTCAAATCGGGGTCAGGGCCCCTTCTCTTGTTCCTTTCTGTTTAATCAGGTGAAAGACACACTGGGGATGTGTTTTCCCAGAAAACTGTCTCCCTGACAGAACTGATTACTCTCCCAGTGATGTCATTCCTGTCTGTGCCTTCGGAGCAGAAGCTGTTGATTAAACACTCCATTGTTCCCGGGAGCATCCCACTTGTTTTGCAGAACCATTAGTGTTACAGGTTAAGGTGTTAATTGCTCCTTTTACTCTGTTTACTGGAATATGTGGCCTTGCTTGTTCCCAGCTGGCCCGTTCCACTCTTGGAATCAAGGGCTGGACAGGGATGAATTCAGCTTTTAGCCAGACTGCTCAAGCAGAATTGATTGTTTTATTGCATCCCCAGAAAAGGCGGGATACAAACCTGCCTCTCTGTGTGGTCAGCTCTGAGAAATCCATGTGAAATGCCTTCTGGATTCATGGCATGTGCTAGCTCACCCTCTGAAGTGCCAAATATCAATTGCAACCAACTGCTGAGCCTTAGGGCCCCTTCAGTGCAGATGCAATGGAGCAGCAATGTGTAACTCCATAAAAAAGAGGGACATGGAGCAGTGCTCCAGGGGAGCTCCTGCAGTTCAAGTCCCAGTGCCTGGGTTGGGGCAGTCTGAGAATGAGCACAGGCTGGAGGAATTCATGGAGAGCAGCCCTGTGGGATGGGTTTGGGAGTTCTTGTGGGTTGAAAGTTGGACATGAGCCAGGAGTGTGTGTTTGCACCCCAGAGCCCAAACAACATCATGACTCTGCTCCTCTCTGAAGAGACTCCCCCAGCACTGCTGCTCCAGCTCCAGGATCCCCAGCACAGCAAGGACCTGTTGGAGCAAAGCCACGAGATGCTCTGAGGGCTGGAGCCCCTTGGGAGCCAAGCTAGGAGAGATGGAGGTGTCCACCTGGAGAAGGCTCTGGAGAGACCTTAAAGCTCCTTCCAGTGCCTGAAGGGGCTCCAGGAGAGCTGGAGAGGGACTTTGGACAAGGGTCTGGAGTGCCAGGACAAGGGGGAATGGGGGAGGAATTCCTGGCTGTGAGGGTGGGCAGGCCCTGGCACAGGTGCCCAGAGCAGCTGTGGCTGCCCCTGGATCCCTGGCAGTGTCCCTGGCCAGGCTTGACAGGGCCGGGAGCAGCCTGGGACAGTGGAAGGTGTCCCTGCCCATGGTGGGACACGGTGGAATAGGATGGGCTTTAAAGTCCCTTCCATTCCAAGCCTTTCTGAGATCCCATGGTTGTGAGTCTCCCAGTGTTACTCTAAGTGAGCCACTCACACTCAGTGACAGCTCTGTGGGTGAAGCTGAGCCCTCCAGCTCTCATGGGCAGGAAATCAGAGATCTTAAAAAAATAATGAACCCACAGAGCTCCCAGGAGGAGCTGGGAAACTGAGGGATTTTCCCAAGGGCTTGGGATAGCTCTGGTGGAAACATTCCTGTCAAGTATAAGACATGGTAACCCTAGCCCTTCTAAGCCAAGATATGTTGGAAGTGAAAATCCCCCTCATGATCCTGAGGGACATGTGGCAGTGCTGAGGGACACATGGCCCTGTGCTGTCATTCAGGAGCATCTCTGTGTGCAAGGCTGGCTCTGCTCACACCTCTCAGGCACTGGGAGCTGAATTCCCACAGCAGCAGGAATGCACACAGCTTCCTGGGGAGACAGAAATAAGGAAATGCACATTTTCCTGCTGGCTCATAGTTGGGATTTCATAGAATCACCAAGGTGATTGCCAAAGCCCTCCAAGATCACTGAGTTCAACCATTCCCCCAGCACTGCTAGGGCCACCACTAACCCACGTCCCCACATCCACATCCACAGGGTTTGAGAACACTTCCAAGGGATGGTGACTCCACCACTGCCCTGGGCAGCCCATTCCAAAGTCTGACCACCCTTTCCATGAAGAAATTTTCCCTAATATCCAATCTAAACCTCCCCTGGCATAGCTTGACACCATTCCCACTTGTTTTGTCCCTGTTCCCTGGGAGCAGAGCCTGACCCACCCCAGCTGTCCCCTCCTGTCAGGAGCTGTGCAGAGCCAGAAGGGCCCCCCTGAGCCTCCTTTTCTCCAGGCTGAGCCCCCCCAGCTCCCTCAGCTGCTCCTCATCACACTTCTGCTCTCCCTCATTTCAGGTTTGTCCTTAAACAGATTGGAAGGGCTTTTACTGGGTTTAGAGTAAAAAACCAGAGCCCAAACAGTGTCACAGGGAACACCTCACATTTCAGGCAGGGCTGCCTGGTGGGCATCTCCTGCCTTTGCTTTGTCCCAGAACTGGAGATGAGGAAATCCACATTTTCCAATGGGACCAGTGTGGAGAGGGTGACAAACAGCTCTGCCTTGGTCTCATCACCACAGGGCTCCTCATTTCCATTGGCACATTAACCCTTGTGCTTCAGTTCTGCAGGGAGGAGCTGGAGGGGGAACGAGCATCACCTGCAGGGCTTGTGGGAGACCTGGATGAGGCCCCACAGAGGCTGGTGGTGTCCCAGGAAGAAATCCAGAGCGTGGCAGAAGGGCTGGAGACACAAAGCAAAGAGCAGAGTGGAGCAGGTAAGTGCTGCTCTGGTGGCCCCTCCTGGCCTGCTCTTAGCCCTGGGGAGGCGGAGGCAGTCTGTCCTCTCCTTGGAATGTGGGAAAATCAGTGCCAGGAGTCAGCCTGCTCCGTAGGAGGTGGGAATGCAGTCCTTAACAGTCACAAATCCACGAATTCTGAGACTGGGCTTCTCTGATCTGTGGTGCAGCTGCACAGTCTGGGTGAATTTCCTATCCCTGGGAATTTCCTGTCTCCTTTCCAGGGAGAGCTTTCTGCCCTGGGAGGGGATGGAGAGGGAATGATGACTTTGTCTAGAAGCAGAGTAGCTGAATTGCCATGTGCACAGGGTCAGCAGAGCTGGACCTCTTATCCCAGAGTTCTCCAGATGCAGTTTGGGATGTTGCCTCTATAGGATCCTTACTTAGCAAGTGCAGCAGTGGGGAAGTGACTGGGTACATTGTCCTTGCTGAGAATATTCCCTTTACCTCCTTCTTGAAATAACCCTTGACCAGCCCTGAAGTGTTATTTATTAGTAGGATTTTTTAATAAATTCTGGCTGTAGAAATAACCAGCTTTCTGGAGGGAGATGTGGTAAAGCTGCTCTTGGAGTGAAATGCCCATGGAAAACGTCCTTAATGACACACAGTTGTCTGGATGCTCTTTTGGGGGACTCCTTGCATTGTCCCCAAATCTGTGATGCAGAATTCCATTATTCCAGGTGACTCACCCCAGCCCCATGTGCCTTTGCAGGGACCAACCACCTTGAGGAGACTGGCACTATCTGGGGCAGGTTGGGAGCAGAAGTGCAGGTCCTGGGGCTCCCCTTGGTGCTCACACACAGCACAAGGACCTGAGAGTTTCTCTCCAGCCCCATCAGTTTCTCTCCAGCCCTAGCAGCTCATTTCCAGCTCTAGAAGCTCCTCTCCAGCCCCAGCAGCTCATTTCCATTCCCATCAGCTCCTCTCCAGCCCCATCAGCTCCTCTCCAGCCCCAGCAGCTCCTCTCCAGCCTCCAGTCCCATCATTCCCAGCCTTTCCATCCCTGTTCTGGGTGGGGATTGATCCACAGTCCCCAGGGATGGGCTGAGTGCTGTGGCAGCTCCAGTGCTGGCTCTGGAGCTCGGGCAGGCTCCAGCCTGGGGCTCCCATGGATCGCAGCCTGCGCAGGGAAATCTGTGCTGTGTGAGGTGCTGGATGAATGCAAGGCTTTGCAAAATGTGAGTAGGGGTTTAATGCTTGTTTTGTCTCTGGGGTTTGCCTCTGTGTGTGCAAAATGAGGGTGGCAATGTCCCAGTGGCTTCCCTGGTTCTGTATCTCTGTGTGGCTTCTCCTCCTGGTGAGCTCTGAGCCAGCTGCTCTGGGAATTAATTGATTTGCTACTAAAAATCTAGACTGGGGTCACTCATCTTTAGTAAAACTCCCTTAAACAGCATTTTTTGGTTCAGTGATAACTTGTGTGCATTCCTGACCAGTTTGAGCCCAGTTAGTGGGATTTTGGTGAGGAAAGGCTTTAAATGGTATTTAACAAAGTGCATAAGGAATGTTGTGGGGTTTTTCCAAAGCAGAACTCAGCTGCCACATCCAAACATTGTTGTCCTTGTGGAATCATCCCTGTGGTCAGCCCTGAAGGCTGACCCTGAGAGGGAAAACGGCGTGGTCCGGATTTTTGAAAGAGGAAAAGAGGTGGAATTTTATTGTCCTTTCATCAACCTTTAAATCATCATTTTATTATAATTTTATAATAAATTTGTGTAGTGGTCAACAGGCTTTTCAGTAAAATTTCCGTTCTGGTGGAATATGTGGGTTGGAATGAGATGATCTTCAAGGTCCCCTTCCAACCTAGCCCATTCTGTCATTCTGTGGAGATATTCTTTGCTTTTTATTTTAAATGACACAACTGAAAATCCTTGTTTGAAAAAGGAAACTGTTGCTTTTTCCAAGGTGGAACCAAAAAAGTAGATTTTTTTTTGCCTGAACAGAAGTCAATTTAAACTTAAATTTCCTGTGCCCAGTGTTAAGCTGAAAAGAGAATAATATTTCTTCCCTTTTCTCTAAGGAAAATTGTCTCGGGTACCAGTGTGTCCTCAGCATGTGCTCCTAATGCAAACACCTCTTCCTATTTCTGCCCTGGAAGTATTGGGAATGTGCATTCATTGGTGTTGGGATTAATTTATTCATTGATCCATTGATCCATAGAAAAATTGGTGTGCAGTTTTTCCAGCTGTAGCCATTCCATTAAATTTTAATGTGCAGACAGCATCAATACATTGGCTGGGATTGTGTTCCTGCTTGTGGCAGTGATGGATTTTGTGGTGAGAATGTTGAGGTTTTCCAAAGAGAAAGTGAAACCCATATTAGATGAGGTGAGTGATTTACATGAGGTTTACCTCCATGATCCAGAGGTAAACTGAATCCCTGGAATAATGCTGGAGAGACTGCTGTTGAACCTGGATCCCCAGGGATATCAACCTCTGCTGTGGGAGGGAGAGGGCCTGGATGTGGGATGTGTTCCCACATGGATGTGTCCCATGGGGATGTGTTCCATGAAGATGTGTTACCACGTGGATGTGGGATTGTGGGATGTGCTCCCTGGATGCAGGATGTGTTTCCAGGGGATACAGGCTGTGGCCGCAGTGGATGAGGGATGTGCTTCCATGTGGATGCAGGATATATTCCCAGTGTGTGCAAGATGCATTCCCATGTATTCCCAGTGGATATGGGATGTGTTCGCAGTGGATGTGGGATGTGTTCCCAGTGGATGTAAGGTGTATTCCCGTGTATTCCCTTGGATATGGGGTGTGTTCCCAGTGGATGTGTTCCCAGTGGGTGTGGGATGTGTTCCCAGTGAATGTGGGATGTGTTCCCATGTGGATGCAGGATGTATTCCCAGTAGATGTAGGCTGTGTTCCCCTGTATTCCCAGTGGATGTGGGATGTGCTTCCATGTGGATGCAGGATATATTCCCAGTGGGTGTAAGATATATTCCCATGTATTCCTAATGGATGTAGGATGTGTTCCCATGTGGATGCAGGATGTATTCCCATGTATTCCCAGTGAATGTGGAATGTATTCCCAGTGGATATGGGATGTGTTCCTAGTGGATGCAGGATGTATTGCTACGTGCTCCCAGGGGATGTGGGATGTGTTCCCAGGGGATGTGGGATGTGTTTCCAGGGGATGTGGGATGTGTTACCACGTGGATGCGGGATGTGCTCCCAGTGGATATGGAATCCCACATCCCAGTGGATGTGGGATGTGTTTCCAGGGGATATGGAATCCCACATCCCAGTGGATGTGGGATGTATTCTCAGTGAATGTGGGATGTGTTCCCATGTGGATGCAGGATGTATTCCCAGAAGATGTAGGCTGTGTTCCCCTGTATTCCCAGTGGATGTGGGATGTGCTTCCAGGTGGATGCAGGATGTATTTCTATGTATTCTCAGTAGATGTGGGATGTGTTCCCAGGGGATGTGGGATGTGTTCCCAGGGGATGTGGGATGTGTTCCCAGGGGATGTGGGATGTGTTCCCAGGGGATGTGGGATGTGTTCCCAGGGGATGTGGGATGTGTTCCCAGGGGATGTGGGATGTGTTCCCAGGGGATGTGGGATGTGTTCCCAGGGGATGTGGGATGTGTTCCCAGGGGATGTGGGATGTGTTCCCAGGGGATGTGGGATGTGTTCCCAGGGGATGTGGGATGTGTTCCCATGTGGATGCAGGATGGATTCCCATGTATTCCCAGTGAATGTGGAATGTATTCCCAGTGGATATGGGATGTGTTCCTAGTGGATGCAGGATGTATTTCTATGTATTCTCAGTAGATGTGGGATGTGTTCCCAGTGGATGTAAGGTGTATTCCCGTGTATTCCCTTGGATATGGGGTGTGTTCCCAGTGGATGTGTTCCCAGTGGGTGTGGGATGTGTTCCCAGTGAATGTGGGATGTGTTCCCATGTGGATGCAGGATGTATTCCCATGTATTCCCAGTGGATGCAGGATGTGTTTCCAGGGGATACAGGATGTGGTCGCAGTGGATGTGGGATGTGCTTCCAGGTGGATGCAGGATATATTCCCAGTGTGTGCAAGATGCATTCCCATGTATTCCCAGTGGATATGGGATGTGTTCCTAGTGGATGCAGGATGTATTTCTATGTATTCTCAGTAGATGTGGGATGTGTTCCCAGTGGATGTAAGGTGTATTCCCGTGTATTCCCTTGGATATGGGGTGTGTTCCCAGTGGATGTGTTCCCAGTGGGTGTGGGATGTGTTCCCAGTGAATGTGGGATGTGTTCCCATGTGGATGCAGGATGTATTCCCATGTATTCCCAGTGGATGCAGGATGTGTTTCCAGGGGATACAGGATGTGGTCGCAGTGGATGTGGGATGTGCTTCCATGTGGATGCAGGATATATTCCCAGTGTGTGCAAGATGCATTCCCATGTATTCCCAGTGGATATGGGATGTGTTCCCAGTGGATGTGGGATGTATTCCCAGTGGATGTGGGATGTGTTCCCAGTGGATGTGGGATGTGTTCCCAGTGGATGTGGGATGTATTCCCATGTATTCCCAGTGGGATGTGGGATGTGCTCCCAGTGGATGTGGGACATGTCCATGCTGCCTCCCACCTTTCCCACGTGTGGGATCAGCCTGGAATCCGTGCTTGGAGCGTGGGCAGGCAGGGCCTGGCTGCCCACGCTTGCTGGTGCTGTGTGTGCAGACAGGAGTGAGCTGCAGAGGGCCATGGAGCACAGCAGCCGGCTGGACAAGGAGATCCTGGCGCTGCGGGCACGGGTCCAGACGCTCGACCTGGAGAGGAAAGCCTTCCTGGAGCTGGTGAGGATCCACCCAGCCAAGCCAGCAGCCCTGGGCTGGCTCCTGGAAGCCATCTCTGCTCCCAAACCTGCCCTGCCTTCCCCTTTCCCCTCCCTGTTCTGTGCCCAGTCTTTCCAGAGCTGCAGTTTGGCTGTGTCAGGGTTTGTGGAACAGGAAAATTTGGGAAATGGGCAGAATGCAACACTGGGAGCTTCCTTCAGTGCAGGAGGAGTTTGAAGGACTCCAACTGAGTGGTGGCTTGAAGACTTTGGGACACATTTTCCTGTGCCCATGGAGAGGGATCAGCTCCCTGCTGATCAGGGTTTACCAACTCAAGTGTGTAAATAGAGTAAGGAACGTGTGTGCCTTGCCCTGGACTGGATTCAAGAGTTCAGTTTACCTAAGTTTAGCCTAAAACCCCCACCAGCTGGTTAGAAATGCATTTGAAATTTATGCTCATTTTTGATTCCTCTCAGCCCCTTTGGTTTTAACTGAGCCACATTGATTGATTTGCTTATTTTCTGTGGGTCCCCTTAGTGAAATGACTGACATTACTATTACATTACTATTAGTTAAATGCTTGGTGTTAAACAGCTGGGATTCTCTAAATGCCACCTAGAATTAAGGAGCAATTAAGGAACTATCAACCAGATAATTCCTTAATGAGGTTGCCAACAGGGAAGGGATAGAAGAGCAGCTGGAGCATCCACAGGATCTCAGCCAATCCCTCAGGATAAGGAACAGTAATACATGAACAACAAACATGAAAATGGATGTTCAGCAGACCTCAGAGCAGGTGTTGTGTGTTGCAGGTGGAGCAGCTGAAGGAGGAGATCTGTGAGTACCAGCGGAGCGAGAGGCCAGAGCCTCCGGCGGCAGAGGGACTTGGAATGGCCTCACTGCAGGTGTTTCCAAGGGCTCTTTCTTTGTCATTCCAGAAAAACATGGTCCCCTCTGCATCCCAGACCCTAGCTGGCTGTAAGAACATGGATGTTCTGGGGGCTCCTAGGGCCAGGAGATGGAGCTGGTGTGGCTCGTGTGTTTTATTTCTGAGAGACGCGCGTGGCCTTGGAGTCACTCTGTGCTCACATGGGAAAGATGGGAGCTCTTGGAGCTGAATGAGGAGGCCAGGGAGATGCTCCGAGGGCTGGAGCCCCTCTGCTCTGGAGCCAGGCTGGGAGAGCTGGGGGTTTCACCTGGAGAAGGCTCCAGGGAGAGCTCAGAGCCCCTTGCAGTGCCTGAAGGGGCTCCAGGAGAGCTGGAGAAGGACTTGGGACAAAGCCTGGAGTGCCAGGACAAGGGGGAATGGCTTTCCACTGCCAGAGGGCAGGGTCAGATGGGATGTGGGGAAGGAATTCCTGCTGTGGGGGTGGTAAGGGTGCCCAGAGCAGCTGTGGCTGCCCCTGGATCCCTGGAAGTGCCCAAGGCCAGGCTGGAGCAACCTGGGATAGAGGAAGGTGTCCCTGCCCATGGAACAGGATGAGCTTTAAGGTCCCTCCAGCCCAATCCATCCTGAGATTCTTTGATGTCAATCCTAGTTGTGTGCTAATGTTGATTTTCTCTCAGGCACAGGGCACACAGGAAGAAGCAGGAGCTGATGGAGACCCTGGTGCCAGCAGAGCTGCCCCATATCAGGAACATGGAGATCAGGGTGCTGAAACTCTCCACAAAAGGTGACAGGTGTAGAAATCCTTCACCCCTTGTACTTCCACTGGTTCCTGGTGCTGTGAATCTGGTGCTCTCTCTTGCAGGATTATTTGATTATTGAACTGTTTTAAATACTCTTTAGACTTTGTTCTTCTGCTCCCAAATGGGAAGATTTGGAGGAGATGCAGTCCTGAGGAATCACTTCCTCCAGTTAAATGCTGATACTTCCTCCAGTTTGTTGCTTTCCTAAAAGAAGAGAGTTGGGCTTTTGGAGCTCTCCACAGACAAAAAGAAAACTGTTGTTTAAAAATAATTTTAAATTATTTAACTGTTTTAGTGCTGGGAAGTTTTCTTTGGATTTGGTTGCTCTCCAGGAGTGCACCAAAACACCTGCCTTTCAACCATAAATATGTAAACAGGGATTTCTAAGGGAATTCAAAGCTTTGTTCTCCCAGTGCCTGCTCAGGAGGTGCTGCACCTCATCTGGCAGGTTCAGGGAGGAAAGGGGAGCTGATCCTCTTCAAAAAGCCCTCTGACCCTTTTCCCTTCAGACTCCCAAGCCTGTTCTCCACCTCAGGCAGCTGAGTTTGCTGTTGTCTCTGTGCTGTTGGCAGCCTCGTGCCTGGCCTGTTTCCTGCCAGACCTTCCTCATCCCTTGTGTAGATCCCACCTAAACAAGGACAGGCACAGGCCATGCTGCACGTGAGACTGGAAATCAGCAGGACAGTGTGAGAACAACCTTGGGATGCAGGTGCAGCCTTGGTGATGCTGGGTTTTGGTGTGCAGGTGCCGGGAAGCCGTGGAGAGCGTCGAGGGCAGGAATTCCCAGCTCCTTCACAAGCTGCAGAAGCTGGAGCAGGAACGGGAGGGGCTGGTTGAGCACAACGAGGAGCTGGAGTCAATCCTGGGAGAGACACAGATCCAAACCAAGCCAGAGAAGCAGCAGCTGGAGAGCAAGGTGGAGGGGCTGCACCAGAAAGTGAGTAAGGAACAGGAGAGACAAGGTCTGGGTTTCTTTCATTCCATCTACTTTTCTCTCTGACTGGAAAAACAGAATGATGTGTGACCTAGCCCTGCACACTGCTGTGTTTGGTTTGACAAGAAAAACAGCCAGAAAAATCTGCTGGTTTGGGAGAGAGGGGGAAGGAAAAAGTACCAGCAGGGAGTAAATGACTCTTGGTTGGAAGTGCAGGTTCCTGTTATGGCAGTGTTGTGTTTTCCATCTCCTGGTCTCCCTCACAGAATCCCAGCCTGGTTTGACTGGGAAGGGAACTTAAAGCCCATGGAGTCCCACCCCTGCCATGGCAGGGACACCTTCCACTGTCCCAGGCTGCTCCAAGCCCTGTCCAGCCTGGCCTTGGGCACTGCCAGGGATCCAGGGGCAGCCACAGCTGCTCTGGGCACCTGTGCCAGGGCTTGCCCACCCTCCCAGGGAACAATTCCTTCCCAATATCCCATCTGACCCTACTGTCTGGGGCACTGATGCTCCTTGATCCCAGGAAATATCAGCAGTTAAATGTCCTGGTGGCAGAAAATTGCATCTTGGCTTTTCCCCAGGGACAGGATCTTGGAGATGTGTCACACGGTGCTGGGTGTGAAGGCCCAGGATCTGCAGTGCCTGGGAGCATCCCTCTGAACACACAACTTGAGGGACAGGGAGTTATTCCTCTCTTGTGGTGCAGCAGCTGCTGTGAGTGGGGCTGGTCACCTCTCTTGGAAGAGCTCTGAGATCCATCCTGAGAAGCTCTGCTCAGTCTTGATCAAGATGTGACCTCAGCAGCATCTTCCTAACCTGGGTCCTGCTTGATTTTGGTGCCCTCATCCCAGGGTTTCCTGGATCTATTCCTGCTCAAATGTGAGGAGCACTGGCACTAAGGCTGGGCTGGCACTGCCTCCCCAGGGGAAATTCTGTGTGGAGCATCACTGCCAGGGCACCTGATCCCTTACAGAGGGAGCAGCTGGAGGATTTACAGCCAGAGAGAGCAGAGGAAAACACTTTGGTCTGGCCAGGTGGGCAGGTGGGATTGTCCCCACAAAGGCTGGCTGAGGAGTCCTTCCCTTGGACTGAGGCTCTGCTGCCTGGCCAGGAGCTCTTCCCTGCTGGGGCTCTTGCCCTCTGTCTGTGCTGGAAATTCTCTCTGCAGTGTGCCTGGATGGATCCATCTTTCCTGACTGGCAGCTGCACCAGTGCAGAGTGTCCCTAGGGGATTTCTGAGGTGAGGTTTTAGCACCCCCACCTCAGTTTTCAGTGAGGAATGATGTGTCCTAACACCTGGTGTTGGGTTCAAACATGGTGTTGGAGGTGGTGCCAGGTATCCCACATGGATACACAGCTCCAAGCTGGATTGTTAGAGGAAGAGATGCAGAATTCCCAGTCAGCAGCCTCTGGAAAAGCCCCTAAAAACTGGCCAAAGGCAAGTTCAAATACCTTTATGAGGGTACCAGTGGCACCATGTCTGTCTCCTGTCTTGGAGGAGCCACGGGCCAGCTCTGGGATGGGATGAACAGGGGTCTGTCTGTCTGTCTGTCTGTCTGTTTGTCCCCCATGGCAGTGCTTTGGTTTAACCTGGGCTTGTTCAGCTCACACAAAACTCTTCCCCCTTGGACCAGAGTGAACACAGCCCTCCACAAATCCAACAGTGTGTTTCAGTTTGGACAAATCCCTGCTCTGCTTTGTGGGGTGTCACACGGATCCCTGGGAATGCCATGCTTGGGAGCCAGGGAGAGGTGAGGCATTTTGTCTGCACAGGCTTGGCAGCTCTCAAGAACCATTTTGAGGGGTGCAGGGCCACGGAGCAGAGGTGGGATGGATGAGGAGGTGGGTTTTAATCTGTGCATAGCTGGAGGTTGCTGTGTCCTGCATTCCCAGGGGGCTTTAAGAGCCCTGGAGATGAGGAGGGAGGGGGCTGGAGCCTGGGCAAGGCAGGGCTGCTGGGTGTTTTCCAGGCCTGCCCTGGCTGGGAAGGGCCTGGGAGGGTTTTTGCTGCTCCTGGCACAGCTGCAGAGGCCTTGGCTGGTCAGACTGTGACTCAGGATCAGGACAGTGGGATACAGAGTGAGGATTGTTCTGCTGCTGGCATGGGATTTGGGAGCACAAATGAAGCACTTAAAAGTTAATGGTTTGGATGGAGACTAAAGAAATGCATTGCTGGATATCAGCTTCTGACCAAAGGCTGACTGGGGGTGAGGAGGGGAGGTGTGTTTTGCATTTGAGATCCTTTTGGAGCTCCAAAGCCTTGCTGACCCCCACATTACCATCCAGTCATGCAGAAGGAGAGGGGTTTGTTGTCCTTTTGCTCTTCTGTGTGGGGCTGGGTGTTTCACCCCACTTTTAATACCTTTTCACACATTAGTGAGCTCATACCTTTGATTTAAAAAGCAGTGTTGCAGCAGCTTTCCTGGGTGTTGGAGACCATTCCCTTCTGGGAGCTCCAGCAGACCCAGCTGGTGCCAGGAACTCCTCAGGGAGAGCTCAGGGGCTTTGAGGTGCTGCTTTGGACTGGGATTGGCAGGGACTTGGTACTCCATTGGCTTTGGGGTTACATCTGAGGAAGAATTTCTTGTCTGTGAGGGTGGTGAGGCCTTGGACAGGTTGTCCAGAGAATCTGTGGCTGCCCCACCTCTGGAAGTGTCCAGGGCCAGGCTGAGCAGGGCTTGGAACAACCTGGGATAGAGGAAGGTGTCCCTGCCATGGCAGGGGTGGAACAGGATGGGCTTTAAGGTCCTTCCAACCCAAACCATTCTGGGATTCTGGGACCTCCAGAACCAGTCTGGGGTTCTGTGGAGCTGGATTTCATCTCCCTCTAGTGTCCCAGCTCATTTCAGGAGAGCCAGGCTCAGGCAGTTGGACAGTCCAGCCAGGGATTTTAGAAATAAGCCCAAACTGGATTTCAAGCTTGAGGAAAGGAAAGCTGGCAGTGGAGCAGGGGGGCTGCCAGTGCCAAGACTTGGATTTTGGAAAGGGGTCTGTGGGGACCCTTCCTAATGGGGAAGAGAAGCTGAGCTGCTCCTCTGGCATGATCCTTATCTGGGCTGCTCAGAGCTCCTTTGAGACCTTTATAACTTCAGGACCAATAACTTTGTGCTCCAAACACAGAGTGAGACCTTGCCCAAACTCCCACCTGCCCAGAGGTGCCAGGAGGAGCAAAAGTCAGTGGTTACAGAGATCAGTGCTTTGCTGTCCCAAATCCCAAGACCTTGGAGCCCTTCAGGAATGACTGAAAACTTCCTGTGAGCAGTGAAGGGACCAGGATGAGTCCTGATGGACCAGGCTGAACATCTACTTGCATAAGATCAGCACTCTGAGCACAGGGAACAAGGATGACCCAGCACCTAAACTGGGGTGTCTTGGGGTCCCCCATGCTGGGGGAGCAGCACAATGTGTAGAAGCTTTGAGTTTTCACCATGTGCCTGGGTTGTTCCATTCCTTTTGTGGAGCAGAATTCCATCTTTTTCTGGCTTGAGACCAGATGGTTCCTTCCTCCTTGGAAGTAGCAGGATGAGAGATGAGCTGGAGCTGGCCATGCCATCCCCTCCTGCTCCTTGCTTCCAGCATGGGCCTTATCCCAAACAGCAGCACAAGGAGCACTCTGGGAGTAGCTGTGCATTTAGTTGTGAGTCCTGGTTTGGTTTTAACTTGGGATTTGTCCATGTTCAGATCACCAGTTTGGAAACAGAGTTGTTTGAGGTGCAGAAGAGCAAAAGCGAGATGAATGGGAACGAGCTGGTGACATCTGGAACTCAGGAGATGCAGGAGGTGAGAGCTTTTCCTTGGGAAATGAACTGTTCTGTTTAGAAATGTTTTAAATGAGCATCTTAAATGAGCATCTGAAGTGTCCCTTTCCTGGGGATTCTTTATCTCCCTCTCCTGAGGATTTGTAGCTCCTCAGCTCGTGCAGATGGATGGATCATTGGGGGAAATCAGCCCACATGATCTCCATGAAAACTCTCCCCTTAGGAAGCTGTCTTGCCTTCAGCTCTGCCAGCTGAGGAGTTTGTTCTCTCCCCATGAGTGTGAAGTTTCTGTCTGTGTGAAGGTGCTCAATTCTTATTTAGGGTTTAGTGAAACCAGGGGACGTGTAGGTACACTTAAAGCTGATTCCCATCAGGTTCTGGGTTAACTTTCCTGTCCATTTGTTCCTTGCCAGCCCAACAATTGCACCTGCCTGGTGTGTCAGGCAGCCAGAGATGGGAGAGGAGCTTCCCAAGGTGTTTTGGGTCAGTGGAGGCTCTGTGAGCCCTGGATAAGAGGTGCAGGAGTTCCACTGGAAACATTTGAGAGCCGTTTTTCTCCTCTCCTTGTTTCCTAGAAGACACATATCCTGCAATCTGCTTCTCTGTGAGTAGAGAAAACAATATTGAGGGGGTGACTCTGAACTTTTCTTGTTCCAGATGCTGGAAAGCTGTCAGGAAACGATAGACAAGTTGGGAAGTCAGCTGGGAGAGAGGAGAGAACGGAGAAAGCAGCTGGCCTCTGAGCTGGAGCTGCTGCGGGAAGATCTGAAGGCTGAGAAGGTGGTTCTGGGCAGCCAGGTATGTCCAGCCCCTGCTGGGACTCACTGCAGGAGCCAGCTGCCTTTGGGTGCCCCATGAAGCATCCCCAGGTGCTCCCCAAACTCATTGCCTGGCATCTCTTGATGCATTTCTGCAGCCCAGCCACTTTCAAACCTTTGGGGGAGGGTTTTCAATCCAGCTGCTCTCATGGCATCATCTCTAACTCCAGAACTTACTTTCCTTTCAGTGAATCTAATACCAAATCCAACTTTGATTGGATTGAATTGGATTGAATCCAACTACAAATCCTCAAGTAATTCCAATTTTGTAGTCAAACCCTGATTCTCCAGAGGGCAGTGGGAGTTTTCAGACTCAGGCATTAATTTCAGGACTCGAACACCCCAGAGGAAAATGAACATCCTGCTGGGATCCCAGCACAATAAATTATTAAAACATCAAAAAAAAAAAGCAAAGTACTAGCAACTCTTCCTTAAAGTAAGGATCTAGTAAGAGATACCAGAAAACACATTTAAAAATTTTTCAAAGTGTATGTATTTATATATATTCAGATAAAAATATCATAGAATCATAGAATTGTTTGTGTTGGAAGGGACACTAAAGATCACTTAGTTCCAAACCCCTGCTCTAGTCAGGGACACCTTCCACTAGATCAGGTTGCTCAGACCCCCATCCACCCTGGCTTGAACACTTCCAAAGATGGGGATTTCCCCAAGGGCCTTGGCACACTTGGCTTGAGCCAATTTAGATGCTAAATCAGCTTCTGGGGGTTTCCCTGCTGGGAATGTTGCTGGAACTCCTGTATTCCAGCTGAGCCACAGAGGAGAGACAGTGAGTGGTGCCAGCAAAATTGTCCAAGGGCTGCCAGGACAAGCACTGAAAATTAAGTAAAAATTTAGGAGTTTGACAGATCTGTGGACAAAGGGACCTGGCAATGGGGGGCACAGCCACGACAAATCCCATTTTTTATCACTCTGAGAGGCCTTAGATCAGTTTGTGAGTGCTGTCACTTCCTTGAATCCAAGTGAAAATCCATGGAAGTCCTGAGCTGTTGGCAGAACTCCACAGACTCAGGCGCTGCTGGAGGAACAGTGGCATCTAGAGGCCAGGGCTGCAACAAATCCACACTGAAACTCGGGATCAAAGCTCGGGGTGAAAACAGCCTGGCTGGGGGGAAGAGGCTGGGTCAGTCTGTCCATACACACGTGGAAAGGGATTGTCTGATCTGGGGAATGGTGGGCAAAATGGGAAGAGTCCTTTTTGAGCCCTTGCCTCCCAGTAGTTCAGCCTACTCATGATCCAGGGATCTTTGAATCCAAATCATCCATCCCTGAAGGTCTGGCTGGAATTCAGCCACCCACTGGCCTGTGGTCTCCCTGAAGGAGGGACTGTTTTCTCATCAAAGGGATCAGGAGGAGATGGAATCCTGAGCCTTGTGTTAGACTGGAACAGCCTTTAGCATAGAGACCTTTGCATGTATTTGGTGAATTCCTGCCTTCCCACATGGGCTCATTCCCTTTGGATGCAGCAGCTGTTCTGCAATGAATCATTTCCCAGCAGTGCTGGAAACAAGATTTGCATGAAATCATTGGGTTCTGTCACCTGGAAATCTCTCCTTGTTTTTAAGAGATTTTTGGACAATTAAGAGGAGAAATCTTTCCTGAGCTTGTCCTTTGGGGTGTGTTCCATCCACTGACTCTGTTGTTACCTCTCCAGGGTTTGCCTGACTCCCACTCAGAGCTCACAAGCCACATAAACACCTTCCCAAGTCTCCAGAGAACATCAGCCAGCAGGGATCTTGGGGATGTGTCCCATGAGAAGCTGCACAAAGACAGTGCTGTGCTAGATCCAGAGGTGAGACATGGAAAGAATTCCCAGCTTTTGTGGTACCTGATGGAGGCAGGAGCTGCTGGGGTGTCTTGCTCTAAGATGAGCAAATTTGTCCTGGTGTAGATAAGATGCCTTACAATTGAAATACCTGGAAATACCTGGGACTGAAAGCTCGGGAAGAGCTGTTGATTAAAAAGCTTTAGCAATCAAAATTGGTGTTTAGTGAGGATCATGGTGTTTGTGTCTGAAGGATTTGGGCCCATCACAGGTGAGCAGCAGATCTGACACTGGGCAGACTCCAGCTGTGATTCAGCTGCGAGTTCCTCTGTCCTGATGCATTCCTCCTTTCCTGCCCCTTTTATTTTCTTGGCATCTTCTCCTCAAGTCTCACGTTCAGGGTGTGCTGTTACCTGGTGTTACAGGGTGAGGTGAGTGGGAAGCCATCCCTAGGGAGGTGTTTGGGGTAGAGTTGGAGCTCCTCTGTGAGAGCCACCTGAACTCACACTTTGTGCCCCTCCTGGTTTGCCAGGAGCTGCTGCTTTTGTGAAGAGCTTTGGCATGTGCTGTAAATCCCTGGGAGCTGCAGTTGTGATTTGATGAAATCAAATAAAGAACCGTGGCTTGGTGGTAGTTGAGACACAGCTACTTTCCATGCAGGAAAAAGGACTCACATGTGTCTTTGAGGGGGAAGAACTGCAATGATTTAGCCACAGAATCACAAGCCATGTCTTGCTGGAGACCCCAGATTGCCCTGTTTGGCTCCAAAGGTTTCCATCAGGGCAAAGGAAATCCAAGTCGTGGTGTTTTCTGACCTTACAGGCCTCTGAAGTCCTGCAAGACAGAGAACAGAGACCCAAAGTGGAGCAGAAACAGGAAGATCCCTGTGCAGAGGCAAAGACCTATGAGGAACAGATGGCTAAAGTAGTGTTTTTGGAAGAACAGATCAAAAACCTGAGGGAAGAACAAGAACGCCTCTGGTAAACCTTAACAAAGCCTGTGGTATTTTCTGCTCCTTGTCTTTGCTGAATTAAGTTTTGAGCCTTTTCCAACTTCCCACGGGGCTGCTTCTGGCAAAAAAGGGCCTGGCATCTTCATGTTGTCCTTGGGTCAGCATCTCTGATTTTGGTGACTTTCCTTAGTCAGGATCAGCCAGGATTAAAGATTTTTTCTGCAGCTCTTCCAGATTCTGAGCAGCCTAAATGGGAACTGTCCTTAGGGAGGAGGATTCTTCCCTTGAAGTTGGACTAAGGGGGTCTCAAAAATCTCCTGTTGTGGGTTTGGGCTCCCCAGGGCTCACTGCTGGCAGCAGCTGGTAGTCCTAATCCCACTGCAGATATGGGTAGTCCTTGGAATTTGGGTGTCTTTGGAGGGGAGGGGTCAGCAGGTGTTGCCCTTTCGAGTAGAGCAGGACAAATTTGGAGCTGGAGCATCTGGGCTCAGGTGCTCACCTGTCCTTAGTAACTAAAAGCTTGGATTAAATCCAGTATGGTTGCAGTGACCTGTGTTACTGGTCCTGGCATAAAGTACAACCAGGAGAAGGCAGTAGGGAGCTGCTAAGGAATCATGGAATCATTCAGGCTGGAAAAATCCCTCCAGATCATTGAGTCCAACTGTTCCCCAACACTGCCATGTTCACTCTTAACACGTGTCCCCAAGTGCCACATCCACAGGTGTTTTGAACACTTCCAGGGATGGTGATTCCAGCCTGGACACCTGTGCCAGTGCCTGGACATCCAGGACATAGACTCACAGAATTTCAGACTGTTCTGGGGAGGAAGGGATCTCCAAGTTCATCATGGGCAGGGACAGCTTCCACTATCCCAGGTTGCTCCAAGCCCCATCCCACCTGCCCTTGGACACTTCCAGGGGTGGAGGAGCCACAGCTTTGATCTTGGATGGAGAAAATGGAGATGGAGTTTGGGTGAAGATCAGTCAGGCAGCTGGACTGGGACACCTAAGCCCCTGTTCCAGTGCTTCCCTGTGACTTTGAGTCCAGAGCAGCTCCTGTGCCTTTGTGAGGGCTCTTTAGCCAGCCTGTAACCTCTTCCTGGGGGAGCTGAGCCTTTGGACACACGTGCTTTTGTGGGAAGTGTCCCAGGGAGACTGACCCTTGCCCAGAACTGCTGCACGCAGGGTTGAATCCCCTTTGGAGCCTCCTGAAGCGCTTGAGTGTTTCACTGGACTATAATCTCCCAAGTTTTTCCCCTTTAAGGGCGTTTTCCCTGGATTTGTGTAGTTATCTCTCTCCTTTACTATTTCTCCTTCAAGCTCTGAATTGCTAGAGAGCAACAAGAAGAAGGAGGAGCTGGAGAAGCAGCTCAAGGAGAGCAGTGAAGAGAAACGTCTGTTGCTTGAAGAAATTGCCCAGCTCAGGTGTGACATCCGGAGTGCCTGGGAGCAGGGCCCCAGTGGAGACACCAGGAGGATGACCCCAGGCTTGGAGCAGAGGGAGAACAGGTTTCTCCCGTGGCAGAGCTCGGCAGGCAGTTTAGAGGGGAGCCTCAAACAGGTATGGGCAGCTTTGCCATCTGCATCCTGCTTTTTGTCATTAATTGAGTGGCTAAATGTAATTGAAGTGGGCTGGAAGTCAGCCCTGTGGTGCGAGTGGTGGTTGGAAATTAGGGATGTGTTCATTTCCTTGAGTTGTGCTTTTGGATGTGGTGGGGATTTGGATAAACTGAACTGATTGCACATGGCAGAAATAAGTTATTTAAATGGAATTTGTTAATCTTTCTCACCTTGCGAGCTGAAAGAGAAAGGGAGGTGCAGGTGTCCCTGCGAAACAGGGAGGAAATGATGGAAGAACTCGGGATGGGGAGACTGAGGAGGAGCTCAGCTTCTGTGCAAAGATTTGGGAAAGAAAAGAGGACAGGGTGGTCTGTATGAGAAGCAGAGGGTTGGAGTCCAGTTGTATCCAAGAAGCAGCAGATCATCCAGGTGGAGCAGAGCAGGACACAGGGAGTGCAGTGGATGTGGGAAGGGATCCTGATAGAAGCAGGAGGGGAAAACCCCACAAAACCAATGGAGCCAATGGACCTCCAGGATGACTGACACTGCCAGATCCCACAGTGCTGGATCAAGGCTTTTCCCAGCTTGGGAAAGGTACCTGGGGATTATCTGAGAAGGCAGATTTGGTGTTCAGTGAATTCCATCTGGTTCCAAGAGCAGAGGGGGAAGATGCAAAGTGGGAATGCAGATCATGAGATGGCTGACAGTGATGCTGGAAGGAAAGGCTTTGGTGCAGCCCAGGCTTTGGTGTGTGTGCTGGGAAGGTGAGTGAGCTGAGGAGATCAGTTACCTCCCAAGAGCCACTGCAGACTGTCAGTGACACCTCCCAGTGTCCAGGCTGTGTCCTGCTGTGCTCCTGTCCTGCTGCCAGGACTCAACTTTCTCCTGCTCCTGATCCCTCTGGGAGCTGGGCTGGCTGTGTCACTCCTGCCTGAGTGAGACTCTGGTGCAAGAATGCAAAGTGGCTTTGCTTTGATTGGACAGACTTGTTTCAACAGGGATTTGTTCCCTCATCCAGGTTCTCACCTCTTCCCCCTCAGCCTCAGGAGCTGTGTTGGCTTCTCTGAGGTGATGGAGAGAATCATTGAATCAGTGAGCTTGGAAAAGGCCTCTGAGATCATCAAATCCAGCTATTAACCCAGCAATGCATGCTCACAACAAACCATGTCCCCAGGTGCCACATCCACAAGGCTCTTAAAGCCCTGCAGGGACAGAGAAGGGGCCAGGACATGGTGTGGGGACAGAGAAATGCCAGGACATGGTGTGGGGACAGAAATGCGAGGACATGGTGTGGGGACAGAGAAATGCCAGGCTTTATGCATCTTCCTGCACAATGCCCTTAAATCCTACTGCCTTCTGCCTTCCTTAATCACCTTTATCCTGCCTTAAAGTTAATTTCTGTGTCACCTGTGCTGTTCTGCAGGGTCTGTCAGAGGAGAGGTTCCAGCAGCAGGAGGAGAAGCTGCAGCAGCTGCGCCAGGACCTGCGGCGGGTGCAGAACCTGTGCAGCTCTGCTGAGAGGGAGCTCAGGTATGAGAGGGAGAAGAACGCCGACCTGCAGAGGCAAAATCTGCTGCTCCAGCAGGAATGCACCAAGGTAGGGACAGAGCCAGGCTGCCCAGTGTGCTCTGCCTCAGCTCCATGGGGGTTGTGGCCATGAGGGCTGGAGCCCATCTCCCCCAGGCTGGCAGAGCTGGGAGTGCTCACCTGGAGAAGAGAAGGCTCCAGAGAGACCTCAGAGCCCCTTGCAGGGCCTAAAGGGCTCCAGGAGAGCTGGAGAGGATTTTGGACAAGGATGGAGGGACAGGAGAAGGGGAAATGGCTTCCCACTGCCAGAGGGCAGCGTTACACTATTGGGAGGAAATCCTTCCCTGTGAGGGTGGGCAGGCCTTGGCATAGGGTGCCCAGAGCAGCTGTAGCTGCCTCAGAAATGTTCCTGGCCAGGCTGGATGGGGCTTGGAGCAACGTGGGATAGTGGAAGGTGTCCCTGCCCATGATGGGGGTTTGGAACCAAGTGATCCTTAAGGCCCCTTCCTACCAAAAGTGCTCTGGGATTCTGTGACAAATTTCACTGCATCCAAACAAAACATGCTTTACTTCCTCTGTGGTTCCTCTTTCTAAAATCCTGTCCCCCTTCCCTAGCCAAGCCATTCCAGCTGATTTGTGCTGAAGTATAAATCTGATTTCTCCTCTGGGATCTCAGGTCAAAGCTGAGCTGAAGCAGGCCCGGGCCAAGCTCTCGGACACCACAGAAACGTGTTCCTCCCTCTCAGCACAGTGGGACAGGAGCCAGCAGAGGGTCAAGGAGCTGGAGCTGGAGCTCTCCAAGTGCTCCCAGGCTGATAAGCTCAGGAGCAGCCTCCAGGAGAGGCTGGCCCAGGAGAAATCCAGAGCAGGAGAAGCACAAAAGAAGGTGAGTGTAAGCTGGGATGTGTTTGACAGTTCTGTGCAGCTCTAGTGCAGAAAGCAAGCAGGTTTGCTTCCCCAAATTCCTTTTTGTGATCCTTTGGCTTAATATTGTAGGATAAAAAGCCTGTAATTAGCAGGAGCATAATCAAGGCAATAGAAGCCATGTCTGATAACCCAATATTTCTGAAATACTGATAGTGGGGCTGACAGGCACAGGAACAATCTTTTTCTTGCTGAGAAGATTTCCTACTATTTACTGGCTGGAAAATTCCAAAACCTTGTGTTTTCCATGGCACTGATTCTGCCATGCTCCTGCAGAAATCATTGGATTTCTCCAATGATTGGAATCTCTTTGATGTGAGCAGGATCAGATTGGGTTGAAAAAAGATTGTTGGGATTTCATGACATAGTGTTTGGTCCAAAATCTGGCAGCCAGTCCAGAGCTTTTGCTTTTAATGGACTTAGAGCCAAAACAAGGAAATCTTTCCTTCCCATGCCTCAGACACTGGGGAATCAGAGGGATCTGATTCAGACACTGGTCTGTACATTCAGAAAATGTAATCTATGTCCATTTTAATCCAAGGTCTCAAAGCTCCAGCAAAAGCTGAAGGATTCCCAGCACCAGCTGCTGCTGGCAGAGGCCCGTGTTTCTGATAAGAAGCTCCTGGAGGAGGAGCTGAAGGAGGCTCGGGAAAATGAAGCTCGAGTGCAGCAGGAACTTCATGAGGAGCAGCTGAAAAGGTCTCTGTGCTGTGCAGGGGCTGTGCCAGCCCTCCAGCAGCTCCTGTCTGCCCTGGGAGGGTTCAGGGAGACCCAAACCACTGCTTTGACCTCCTGTCTTCCCTTTGGACCTGCCTTATCCCTGGAGTTCTCCAGGGGTTCCCCCTTCCTGAGATTTAAAAAGATTATTAGAAGCTTCATCTGCCTTGGAAGGGCCGTGGCCTCTCCTGTCAGTGCAGTGATGCCAGCAGCCCCTTCCCTGTGCAGCTGGGAATGATCCCAGTGTGTCATCCCCCCTTTCTGTGTCACTGGGACGTGGCACACCCGGGACGTGCTGATTCCTCTGTCCCCTCCATGTCAGCCAGGGCAAGAGCAGCAAGGGGGTGTTTGGGGTGACAGACAGACACCCGGGGGCAGGAGGCACGTCCAGCTCTCACAGTGAGCTGTGGTGTTCCAGGAGGCTCCTGGAGCAGCAGGTGGAGGAGCTGAGGCAGCAGCTCCGGCATTCCCGGGAGGCGGAGGCGTCGCTGGCCAGGATGCACGTGGAGCTGCAGGCCAGGAGCCTGCACGTCCTGCAGGACGACAAGAAGCTGGATGCTGGTGAGGTGAGTGACAGTCAGGGGGTTCCTCATCATACAAGGGGCAACAGCACCTTCAGGAGCTGGGATCTGCTCCTGGAGCTGCTGGCATGGGGAACATCTGATCAGGGGCTGAGCCCCTGCAGATCTCACTGATTTCACAGGAGCTGGAGGAAAAGCAGTGTCCCATTGCCAGCTGCTTTCCTGGGATGCACCTCTGAGGGCACAGGTGGTTTCTTCCTTCCATTTATCTCGCAGAACTTGGAGTTTTTGCTTGGAAATTTTGTCCAAGTCCATTGTCTGGTTGGGTTCATTGCCTCTCTCTGCAATAAAATCCCACTGCTTGCTAGGGGGAGAAGGGAGAGGTCTGGCTGGATATTGGCTGTAGTGGGAACCACTGGGATTGGTGAGAGAGAAGCTTTGGAGACCAGGCAGATGGGAGGCAGAGGGGCCTCTCCAGCTGGGGCCACACACACACAAGGTAAAAGCAGCCCTTTTCCAGCATGTGCAGTGCCAGAAGGAGAATGAGAAGCTCTCGGAGCAGCTGGCACTGCTGAAGGAGGAGAACAAGGCCCTGTATGAGGAAGGAGTTCGACTCCTGAACCAGAAGGATCTCTATGTCAGGTAATGCCCAAAAACCTGCCTGGGTTTGCTATTGGATTTGGCTGTGGTGTGGGTTTTCCTGTCCAATATTCAGGCTTTTAGCACTAAATCTACTGACCCTGTGTGCAGGGAGCTCACTCCCCATGTCTGCTGTCAGGGAATTCCAGACATGTTTGAGTGGAAGGGACCTTACAGCCCATCCTGTTCCACCCCGTGCCATGGGCAGGGACACCTTCCACTGTCCCAGGCTGCTCCAAGCCTGGCCTGGGACACTCCCAGGGATCCAGGGGGAGCCACAGCTGCTCTGGGCCTCTGTGCCAGGGCTGCTCACCCTCACAGGGAAGGATTTCTTTCCAGTGTCCCATCTGACCCTGCCCTCTGGCAGGGAGAAGCCATTTCTCTTTGTCCTGGTACTCCAGGTCCTTGTCCCCAGTCCCTCCCCAGCTCTTCTGGGGTCCCTTTAGGCCCTGGAAAGGGCTCTGAGGTCTCCCTGGAGCCTTCTCTTCTCCAGGTGAGCACTCCCAGCTCTGCCAGCCCTCCTGCTCTGCTTGGTGGCTGCAGGCAGCACAGGAGGGTGGTTTGGGTGTTGGTTTGGGTCTGGTGTCAGCAAAGACTCTCCCTGGAGCTGCTTCTTTCTCCCCAGAGCCCTTTTGGTTAATTTGAAGCAGAGTAGCTTTTTTATTATTAATTTTGAGCAAATATGGGCAAATATCCCTTATATGATAGAAATTTCTCTTCTTTTTTTGGTATTATTTTCCCTTCTATCCCAACTGGATAAAAATAAACAAGAACTTTGCCCAAATTGACAAGAGGGGAAGAGCAAAAAACAGAAGTGTCAGGAGGGAAAAATATTTGTCCCCAGTGTCCTAACTCAAAGAAACTCCTACTGAAGTGTCTCTTCTTGCTCCTCTTGACCTGTCCACTGCTGTTTTGAATTCTTAATTTTCCAACCAATGTGTGGATGTGGCACTTGGGGACATGGTTAGTGGGTAGCCCTGGCTGTGCTGGAGGAATGGTGGGACTTGGTGATCTTAGAGGATTTTCCTAAATTTTCTTCCCATTCAAAAGTCATTCCCTTAACCATCCACATCCCCACCAACAAAACCAACTTATTTTTGCCTTGGAACTTCAGTTTTGATGCCCTTATAATCCTGTTTGTTTTAAAGAGCTGGGAGGGAGGAGCACAAGGATTTGTAAAGCTGGGAGTCACTTTTGGAAATGCTTTGGGTTCTTTTCCTGTATCAACTTCCATTTGGTTGACACTTAAATTTTCCAACACAAACCCCCCAAAGTGATCAGTGAAAGCATCCAGCCAGTCCATGTGCTCATTCTGGGCAGGAGGAGAAGCCGGGGGATGGCTGAGGCTCCGAGTTTGGGCTTTGAGGAGCCTGAATAAACCCAGGACATTCTTGCCTGGGTGGTGAGCCCGAGCAAAGGTGCCTTTCACAGCCTGCTGGCTGTCCCTGTTTCCCAGGAAATACAACGAGATGCAGCTCAGGCACAAGGACAAGATCCGCAGGGCCAAGGAGACTTTCATCCACGAGGTGAAACAGAGGGACAGCAGGATCAAACAGCTGGAGAATGAGCTCAGCGAGTCGAAACTCCAGGTGGAAAAGGTGAGAGGACACATGCAGGGCTTGTCCTGCAAGGGGAGGCTGCAGGGGCTTCACTGCTCCCAAAGTGTTCCCTGGAGGCCAGGAAGGCCAGTGGGGTCCTGGCCTGTGTCAGGAACAGTGTGGCCAGCAGGAGCAGGGAGGGCATTCTGCCCTGTGCTGGGCACCTTGAGTGCTGTGTCCAGTTGTGGCCCCTCAGTTTGGGAAGGACATTGAGATGCTTGAGCATGTCCAGAGGGAGCAACAAGGCTGGAGAGGGGCTGGGAACACAAACCTTGTGAGGAACACCTGAGGGAGCTGGGGGTGCTCAGCCTGGAGAAAAGGAGACTCAGGGGTGCCCTCATCACTCTGCACAGCTCCTGAAAGGTGCCTGTGCTCAGCTGGGGCTGGGCTCTTTCTCCAGGCAGCACTGACAGAACCACAGGACACAGCCTTAAGCTGCACCAAGGGAAATTTAGATTGGATATTAGGCAAAGCTTTTTACAGAAAGAGTGATAAAGTACTGGCATGGCTGCCCAGGGAGGTGGTGCAGTCACCATCCCTGAAGGTTTAACAAAGCCTGGATGTGGCACTGGGTGCCAGGGTTTAGGTGAGGTGTTGGGGCTGGGCTGGACTTGATGATTTTAAGGTCTCTTCTAACCTGATGATTCTGTGATTTGGTGATTCTGTGAAAGTGATCATGGATTCAGGGAATGGTGTAAGTTGGAAAGAACATTAAAGCTCATCTCATCCCACCCCTGTCATGGGCAGGGACACCTTTCACTGTCCCAGGCTGCTCCAAGCCCTGCCCAGCCTGGCCTTGGGCACTCCCAGGGATCCAGGGGCAGCCACAGCTGCTCTGGGCATCCTGTGCCAGGGCCTGCCCACCCTCCCAGGGAACAATTCCTTCCCAATATCCCATCTAATGCTGCCCCTGGCAGGGAGAAGCCATCCCCCTTGTTCTGGCACTCCAGGCCCTTGTCCAAAGTCCCTCCTGGCAGGAAGGGACCAGGGGCACCAACCTGTCCTAACAAACTGCCAAAAGGAAATTCCTGGCTCAGGATTGACACTGGCTGGGCTCCATGTTCCTTTGCCTCAGCAATTCCTGCTGGGAAGTGACCCCAGAGCCTCTTTTTGGGGTATTTTACATCAAACAGGGAATTGCATTGCAGAGTCATTGAGGTTGGAGAAGAACTTTAAGGTGAGGCTCTTCAGCAAGTGCAGCCATCCCCCACCACCACTAAACCATGTCCCCAGGTGCCACATCCACGTGGCTCTTGAGCACTTGCAGGCTGGTGACTCCAAGCTTTTAGGAGCTGGCACCCTTGGTGGTGGTCCCTTGGGAAAGCGCCGAGGTTTGCAGAGGACAGGGAAGTGTGGTTGTGTTTGAGGGTCCCAGGACGAGGGAGACATGAGAGTCTTGACTTCATGTTTCAGAAGGCTGATTTATTATATTATGATATTATATTACATTAAAAATGCTATACTAAAACTATATTAAAAAGAACAGAAAGAAAGGATCCATCAGAAATCTGGAAAGAATGGAATGAATAACAAAAACCCGTGACTCTCAGAAAGTCCAACACAGCTGGACCATGACTGGTCATGTGGAAACAACTCACATGGACCAATCAAAGATGCACCTGTTGGTAAACAACCTCCAGACCACATTCCACAGCCATCAGATTGTTATTGTTTACATTTCTTTTCTGAGGCTTCTCAGCTAGAATAGGAGAAAAATCCTAGCAAAGGATTTTCATAAAAATATCGTGATGACACGGAATAGTCAAGAGTAACTGGTGATTGTTCTTTCCTTCTCCACCACCCTAAGGGGAAGGTGCTGATTGCCCAGATCACTGCTGAGAATGAGAAATTACTCCAGGAGAGGCGACGGCTCCTCCAAAAAATATCAGACCAGGAGGAGTCCCCTTGGAGCCTCCGGTCTGGGATTCCCTCCCTGCAGAGCAGGTAGGCCCCTGCTGATGTCCATCCCCTGGGATTCTCCCTTTTCCTGCTTTTGTGCCTCTTTCTCTTAAGAATTCCAGAGGAAAGTCTGGACTGTGGCCCAGCCACTGGTGCAGTGGCTTTCATGGCTGCAGTTAGGGATGTAATTATCCCCTTTTCCCATCCAAGACCTCACCACTGAGCTGCAGGCTGTGCAGAGCAACAGCTCTGAGGTTGGAAAAGAAAATTCCCACTTGAAAATGGAGCATGGCTGGAAGGAAAATAACTTGTGCTTTGTGCCACGTGCAGAGGGAGGATCCTGGAGGAGGAGAGTGCCCGGCTGCAGGACAAGCTGCAGCTCTCCAGCCACGTGGGCTCCTCCCAGCGCCTTGCCAGGAGCAGCCCCACTCCCAGCACAGAGGTGAGAGCCCAGCAGGAGTCACAGAACCTGGTGTCTGAGGGGCTGAGGAGGAGCTGCATCCATCCCTTGAGATGGAAGGGGCTCCCATGTAGGAGGTGGGGACAGATGTGGTGAGGAGGGGCTTTGTGAGGAGCTGAAGGCTCTGTGAACTCAGCCCCTGCTCATCCCTGAGCTGCTGCCCGTGGGATCCCCTTCCATGGACAGGAATCTCACTTTTAGAGCTGTTCAAAGGCCTCAGTTGTAAAGCTGGCTCTAGGAAAGGAGATCCAGCCCTGTGTGTGAGACTGGGAATGCTCCTCCTGCCAGGAGGAATGTTCCCTCCTCAGGCCAAGCTGGGTGATAATTCCTGAGCTGAGTGAAAGCTGGCCGTGGTAATGAAGAACTTTGGCAGGAGAAATGGAGAAAATCCAGGAAATCAGAGTGTTTTCAAATCACCCAGGTGGATTTGGGAGTTTATTGGGACTTGTAATTTCGAGAGAACCCAGGTAGGTTGGAAATGAGCTGCTGAGGGGGGAAGGGCTGGTTGGGGCTCACCTGGCCTTGATGGGGCTTGGTTTGGATTTTTTAGCATAAATTTACAGCCAAAGGACAACCAAATCTCTGCTTAGCTGCAGCTGGACTCTCAGTGAGGCTGGGGGAGAGCTTGGAAGACCAGGAATTGTTGGAATTCAGGGTGTGACCTGTACCTCCTCCTTTCAAAGTCTCTGTTCCTCCTTGCAGGACTCCAAGATGGTTCCTGGCTCTGAACGCCCACCACAGAGTAGGGGGTTGCCACCTCCTCGTGCCAGGTACCGTGGGGTGGGGGGAGCCAGGGAGGAGCCCCTGAGCATTTTGGCTGCTCCACCCTGAGCTTTCACCTCCCAAAGGCCTTTTTTTTTGTTAGCTTTTGATCAAATTTTAGGGAAAATAGTATTAAAATGGCATGAAAATGGTATTGAAGCCTGTCAGCTGATGGGATGGAGAAGTCCAGTTTTCAGAATATTTTGGGGAGCACTGTGGGATTGAAGAATCTTGGTGCTCAGGAAGGAGTCTTTATACAAGAGACTTGGAGTGCTGGTATGGCCAGAGCTGTGTCCCACGTCACTCTGGGATGTGTTGCTCTGTTCCAATCCGTGCCAAACCAGATGAGGGGGAGGCAGAGGGACCCTGCAGCCCTGGAGATGCAGCTCTGGGGCTTTGGTCACAGCCCCAGGCACTGCTGGGGTGGAGGATGGTCCAAGCAGGCTCTGGGCTGGCTCAGGGTGTCCCTGGGAGGAGGAGCCTTGGTCCAAGAGAAGAGCATCAGCATCGTTCTGTGCTGCTCAGAGGTGTTGGGTAAGGGTCACTCAGACTCCACAGGATGACAGAAAATGGAAATTTATTTCCAGCTTCCCACCCCGAGATCTCCCAGAGGCCCTGAAGGCCCTGCAGAGCACCAAGCCTGAGGGAGAGGCTGAGAGCCAGGATCCTTCCTTGTGCCTGTCCCCCTCACAGCCTTCAGAGATCGGCTACCTGAACGTGGCCTCTCCTGGGGACAGCACAGCCCCCTCTGCCTCACCTGTGCACGAGCAGAGCCACAGCCTGGGCTCGCAGAGCTGAGCTGGGAATGAGCCTGACCTCAGCTGCAGCTCCTGGGCCATGGGGCAGCAGAGCCTGCAAAGAGAATTGCCAAATGGACTCAGATGGACTGACCCCGTGATTGCTGGGAGATATTCCCACTAAATGATTCCACAGCTTGGTGGGGTTGGTTTTTTTTTTTTTTTTTTTTTCACTTGCCCACCTGTAAATGTGTATGTGATCCCAGAGCCACTGGAGGCTGGAATCTGGAATCTGTAGATAAAATCAGTCCTGTGGTAGAGGGGTGGGGTGAAGGGTGTCTTCCCTCAGCCCTAATCCCCTGTCCAGTCCAAATCTATCAATTTTATAAATAAAACTTACAGAAGTTCCCTTTTGTCCCATGCCCACACATTGTCATTGCTCCTTTTCCACGCTCTCAGCATTCCCTTTGCTCTGTGCAGAGCTGAACAGGATATTTGAGCACTGGGGAGAGGGTGGGAGTGTGTAGGGAAGGAAGGTGGGAGGAAAGAGAAGCTCTGGGGGCAGGATGTGATGGGCAGAGGGGTCAGAAATGAGATGGAGATGGAAGGAAAGGGAAATGGAATAGGGGCAGAAGAGAGGAGGGAAATGAGCATCCAGGGAAGGAAAGGAGATACATTTGGAATAGATGGTCTCTGAGGATGCTTGGGTGAGAGTGACAGGGTCAGGCCATGCACAACAGGGAGTGGAGGGAGTCTGAGGATGCCAAGGCAGCAGGGTCAGAACTGCAGATCAGGTGGGAACAGAGCGTGGCTGTGCCTCTCATGGGCCTTTCTGTGCTCCCTGTGTGTTTGAGGGAGCTCTGGACCCCTCAGTGTGCCACCTCTACCCCCTGGCTGTCCCTTAGAGGGTATCCCAAGCTCTGGTGTCCATTTTGGGGGGTGTCCCCACCCCTTGCTCTGTTTTGTGCCATGCCCAGCCCCCAGTGCTGCCTTTGGGTGCCCCCAACCCCTGGCTGTGCCTGTCTGGGCTCCCCAGAGCCCTCCAGGAGCCCTTTGGGGTGCACAGAACCTCTCCATGGGATTTTCTGTGTCACAGAGCCCTGGCTGTGCCTGGGGGCTCCCCTGCACCCCGCAGTGTGTGTGAGCACTGCCTGGGGCAGTTGTGCACCCTCATCCCCCTGGCTGTGCCCTGGGCTGCCCCAGAGCCCCCCTGAGCCTTGGGCCACCCCAGACCCCAGGGAGGTGGCAGGAGCCCCACCACGGAGGGGCTGAGGGCTTCATCCCTGCTGGTGGGGCAGAACTGGCTCAGCCACACTCAGGGAGGTCTTAGAAGGGGCACAAACCATCAGAGACCCTGAAGGGAGCACAGACCCACTTATGGGCCTTCCACCAGAGGTCTGGACAGTGTAAAGCTCCTGACCCCAGGGAAGGTACCTGGCTGCTCCCACTGAGCCTGAGCCTGTATTAACCCCCTGAACTTTGTATTTGTGGAGCTTCCACCCCTGATGGATCCAGACTGTGACCATCACTTTGACTGTGGACACTGAAATTGCAATACCCAAGTCTTGTCACTGCATCCATGGGTGGTGAGACCTTTCCTCTCCACTCTCTACTCTGATCCTCTCTGTTTTTTTCTTTCTTTTCCTCGTGTATTTTCTAAAGTGTTATTTTTATACTTTTATATTGGTATATTTCTAAAGAAAATAATCAAAATGGCTACATAGGTGACTTCCATTGCAACCAAAGTGTTAAAATAAATGTGACGTATATATAAAATACATATGTATGTATGTGTATGTGTAAACACCAATCATTCAATGTCCTTTCATCCATTCCAAGGGATGCATTAACCCCAGAGCCTGGGTTTTCCCACCTCAGAGATGCCTTGGAGCAGCTCCATCAGTTCTCCCTCCCTCACAGCAGCTCTGTGCCCACACAGCAAGATGGACAGTGTCCCACAGCCCTGCAGTGCCTCGAGGTCTGTCCTGTAGCAAGGGGCCCAAAACAACCACAGAACTTGAGGTGGGACCTCCCCAGTGCTGGAAGCATAAACCAGGGAGGAAAATGCAGAGCTCCAGCTGTGACAGGCCCATGGTGCAGGTACAGAACCAGAGGGAAGCCCTGTGGTTTGTGTTGATGTGGCATTGAGAGGAACATGGAGAACATTGTTCTGCTTGATGCTCAACAACTGCTGCCAAGGAATGCTCTGCACACTGGGACCACAGAGAACAGGAGGTGTGACCACTATCCTACCCCAGCACTTTGCACAGTCGTGGTTAATAAATGTACCCCAATTTTGTACTTACCCAGGGGATGAGAGGAATTTGGAGGGACAGGTTGATGGGGTTGTCCCCTCCATCCCCTCCATCCTGCCCTGAAGGGATGTCCCTGGGTAAATGCCTGGGTGAGGCCGTGTTGAGTGGTTTGACACAGGAAGTGAATCTGTGGTTGTATGGCATGGCTGGGGCTCTCTGGGCTGTGCTGCAGCTTTGTTTTCCTTATGCCCAGCATGGGAATGGATCTGGTGTGGGGTGACTGGATCCCTGCAGTTGGTAACAACAGATCCAGGGAACTGGGATCAGTTAGACCCTGCTCTGGGTGAGCCCCACCAGAGCTACACTTCATGGACTCTCTGCATCCAGCACCAGCCCTGTGGCTGTCTGCAATAACCTCTTTGGTGAGAGGGGGAGAGGTTATAACCTCCTCCTGCTCTGCAGGAGCTCCTGATGAGCCCTGGGTAAAGTGAAGTGTGCTCTGACCCTGCCAGGAACTCCTGAGTACAGCAGGAGCAGCAGCTGCCTGTCCAAGGTGAGGAACAAAGGATGATCAGTCATCCCCTGACAGCCTTGGAACACTCCCTGCCTGAGTCAGAGCCTGAGTGCAACGGCACCGATGTTGCTGGAGTTTTGAAAACTATTTCCAAATGTTTCTGATAACTTGGATTCTGGCCAGGATGGAAACTTACTGATGACTGAAGCTGCTCAGGTGCCATGTTCTGTTCTGCCCTTGCCAAGACCCAGAGCCTCTGTAATCTCTCTCGTTATGACTCTTGATATCCCTAAATTCCCGATAAAATGGATGCTTCTCCCTCCTCCCCAAAGCATGGACACCCCTTAGTGAAGATTTGTGCCTCCAGATGCATCAGAGAATTCCTGGGAACATTTGTCCTGTGCAGCTTTTGTGGGTCCAGTGCATTTATCACTCTCAGTCTAACAAGAGTCTGTAACCTGCTGCTCCAATAAACTGCACTGCTGGTGAATTTCTGTTTGTGAAAGTTCCCTCTGGATGTGACCAGACCTGCCAAGTGGAGCTGGCTCCTGTCAGGAATTCAGCCCTGCTGCTCCCAGCCCTGCTGATCCCTCAGGACGAGCTGGGACACCAGGTTTGTTTTGTGCCAGATTCCCAACTGGTAACACAGCAGTTACCAGTGTAACAGCACCTGTGTAAATCAATTTCCATCCTATTTTCCAGCAGCCTCAGCAGTGGCTGTGGGAGACTCCTCGGAAGGGGCAGCCCCTCAAAATGAGGGGTGCAGCCTCCCTCCCCTGCAGGGTGAAGCCTGGGGGTGTCTGTGTGGGGCTCTGCAGCCCCGTGATGACACATGTGAGGTCACAAGGGGACATTCTGCCTCCATGGCACCACTACACCCATTTCCCTGAGAGGCAGAGACCAGCCCAGCCGTGGTGCCCCTCTGTCCCACCAGGGCTCCCCTCCTAAGGCCATGGTGGGATGGATGGCAGGAGAGAAAGAGGCCGGGCAGGAGGAGCAGCCACGACAGAGCTTTTCTCTGGCTTCTTCCTTGCACTGTCTCCGGATCTTGTGTACTTCCACAAGGATGGTAAAGCTGAGGTCCTGGCCTCCTCCTGCCCCTGGGGGTGGGAACGTGTTGGTGGCTTTGCCCAGGGAGAGGGTGCCTTTGGAGAAGGGGATCTGGCGTTAGGAAAGTGAAGGGAGGATGATGAACTTCATAACTTCAGCACGGCTCTTTCTCTTCTTCTGACAGAAATAATCAAAGTTTGGGACTGTGTGTCTGAGTGCTATCGCCAAGACCTGCTGCTGAAGAAGGTGGGGCTGGTTTCCTCATGGTCCTCCCTCAGACCATGGGGGTTTGCTGATCCTTCCCCACCCTGTCTGGCCCTCACCAGCCTAGGGGACAGAACAAGTGTCCCAGGCAGACCCTGCATTTTAGTCAGAGACCTGTTGTGAGAGCAGGCAAGAAGTCAAGCGGCGCTTGAGTAGAAAAACATTGGATTTCCTCTTTGGAGTCTTCCCAGGATATCTGGAAAGGAGGGACACCCACCTTTCCAGCCATCCTGAGCCTTTCTGCACTCCTTGGGCCTTCCCAGGCTCCAGGAGTTTCTCCCACATGTCTTGCACCCTGCAGATCCTGGAAAGGAGGGAGTGAGGAACCATTGGAGTGAAAGATTCTTCCAAAATCTTTCCTGGGGGCTCCATCTCAGGCCTTGGAGCTGCAGGGATGGAAAGGCCACAGATCACCCTTTGCCTTCCCTCCTGTTTGCCCTCTGATTTCCTGCTTTTTCTTCCAGAGAGTTGGGCTGATGGGCCTGGGTACCATCCACATTATGAAAAGACCCATCTGGCATGGAGAAGGGGAAGGTTTCATGGCCGACAGTCCGGAGTTTGATCTGAACAATCCACTTCTGGTGGGGAAGAAGCTCGTCCATGGGAAAAGCCCCGTGCCTGGTAAGATGGGCCCTTCATCCCTGTGCTCCCTTTGGACACAGATGGGTCCCTCCAGCAGCCCCTCCAGGGCTCTCTGGGTGCCCACGGTGTGCTGGCTGCTGCTGGAGAGCTCCTGGAGGTGTTTCTGAGAATCTCCTGGCACTGAAGGGACTGAGGATCTTCCACCTTGGGAAGGCAGGAACCAGCATTCCTGCTGGCTCCTGCAGCCTGAGAGGTTCTGTGGAGCTGGAGCATGGTGGTTGAGCCGGCAGTGCAGGGACTGGGGCTCATGGCACAAAAGCAGGGCATTTGCTGCTGGGTGAAGAGTCACCGTGGTGGCAGGGGGTTGGTGGGCTCTCAGGGGGCACAGAAGGGCTGAGTGAGTGACTTTGTGTTGGGTGGTTTCTCCACAGGGCTCTCCAAAGCTGACGAGCTGGTCTGTGCTGAGGTGGCCTTGCGCCTGCACAAGCCCAAGGCCACCATCGTCATGTGCATCAAGGCCACACTCAGGATCTGCGAGTGGGCATTGTCCAGTGGCCAAAACTTCGACTTTGTGTTCAGGGACATCGGTGTCCTGGTCTGCCGGGGACGCCACGTGTCCATGAGGTTCTTTGAGGGCTTGGTCCGAGACGTGGCTCAGTCGCAGCACCTGGCAGATGGTTTGCTCCAGGTGAGTCTGGCATGTATGCCATGCACCCTCAAACTCCTGGGACACAGCCATGGCCTCGGGCAGCTTTCCATGCTCCTGGTAGCTGAGCCTGCTCTCCTGCTCCCAGGGAATTAACCCTGGGCTTTGACTCCTGTGGAAATGCTGCTGGCATGGCATTGTTGTCCCAAAATACTGAGGTGGTGGAGATGCTCATGGATTTGGGATGATGTAGGGGCGCTGGGTGGTGGGGAGAGAGCTGGGGCTGGGAGTGGAAGAGGGGTTTTGTGCCTTGTGAACAGCAGGTAAATTCCCTGAGGATCCTGCCGTGTCTCTGTCCCTGTTGCAGTCACCAAATCTGAAGCCGTTATTCATAGCCCACACGGAAAAGGACATTTCCCAGATTCCTCCTGGAGGTGTCTTTGTGCTGCCGCAGTGAGTGCAATGGTTTCTGTACATGCCGGGGTGATAAACTGCAACACCTCTTGGTCCTGGCTTCTTCCATGTGGGAGGAATCCTTGGGTGTATTTAGTTTTGGAGGTGGAATTGAAACTGTGCAAGGTCCATGGCCATTCTGGCTTCTTTGGGGAGCGTCTTCAGGTGGATTCCCTGGGAAGAGAGCCTGCTTTACCTTCCCACCTCAGTGGGAAAGACCTGGAGGCACAGCTGGGGGCCGTGGAGCAGACAGCTTCACCAGCTCCTTCCTTTTCCTGCGAGAAAGACTGAGAACCAGCAGGCCCCAGAGCCTGGGATGTCCTCAGTCACGGCGGGTTTGTTTTCTCTGGAAAGCATCTCTGACAAGCAGGATCCCATACCTGGCTGAGAGGAGCCCTGTGGAGGGAGACTCTTCTGCCCATGCTTGTGTTATGTTTCCTTTGGAAAACTGGGAACAGCTAATTCCCAGAGGTGCCATGGACTCGCCATAAGCGGCCTCAAAGACAATAGACACTGAAACACAACTCCTCCTAGCACCCCGATTACCTGTACTAAAGTAGATGTTCAAAACAAAAGTTCCCTCTACCCACCATGCCCCCAGAGCTACATAAAACAAGTAAATTACTCTCACAACACAACACGCCCCTATTAGAAAAGAAAACTGAATAGCCCTGAAATTCTAGAAATAATTACAAACTGGCTGGAAGGTGAAAACTTTAGTCTCACTGATAAACAAAAACAAGAAGTGACACGTGCTGAAGAAACTCCACCATATAACCAACTGCCAGCAGAAGAAACACAATATGCTCTTTTTACTGATAGTTCCTGTCACATAATAAGAATAAATCAGAAGTGAAAAGCAGCCATATAGAACCCCACATGACAAATCGCAGAAACCACTAAAAAAAAAAAAAATCAAGCCAACTTACTGAACTCAAATCTATTCAACTGACCTTAAACATTGCTGAAAGAGAAGGAGCCAAAGCTCTACCTCTACACTGATTCATAAATAATAACCAACACTCTGTGAAAATAGCTAAAGAAATAGAAAAAAGCTAACTGACAGCATAGAAAAAAACCCAAATTTAAGCTGTTGAAGAGTAAAAAGACATTACTACCAGGGTAGAAAAGCTACCTGTAAAAATCCGCTACGTAGACACCCATATCCCCAAGAGTAAAGCTAATAAAAAACACAAAAACAATGAACAAGTAGACCAGGCTTCAAAGATAAAAATGTCCACAATAAACGTAGATTAAAAGCACAAAAAAGAGTTATTCCTAGCTCGATAAACCCATGATGCCTCAAGTCATCAGAGCAGAGATGCCACCTGTAAGTGAGCACAAGACCAAGGAGTAGATTTAACCATAAACAAGAGCAGACAAGATTATTCAAACTGGTGTCACCACCTTCTTTGCAGCTTTGTGCAGGCAGATGGGAAGTCCCAGCCACATCCTGTAAGTGCTTTCCTACAAGACACTGGCACAACAAGGAAAACCAACACCAAGCGCCAAACACTGGGTACGTTCCCTCCTAGGAACTGATGTCATCCACGCCAAAGGGAATCCTGTCTCCTGCCAGAAAATTGTCCCAGCAGGTCCCTCTTTTTCTGAATGGGGACCCAAGGAAGCAGTGGGACAGGACCATGGAGCAGGACAGCCCTCAGGGAAGGGAACTGGGCTGGGACAGGAAGGCTGGGAGATCCCTCGTGCCCAAAGCATTCTGGAGATGCAGTTGAGAGGAACTTCCACTTTTTCTTCTTCAGGGAACCTTCCCAGCCCACACCTCCTTCTTCGTCCACATCTTTCTCCAAGTCGGATATATGATGTGAAAGCGAAGGGAAGAGAAAAGAAAAGGGCTGATAGTGGAGTGCAGAGAGGGAGGTGAGAGTCTGGGAGAGCTGGCTTTAGGTGATCCCACACGCCTGGACAGGTGTGAGGAGCTGACACCTTTGGCCATGCTGCCTGTACTTGTGGAGAGCAGATATGGGCACCTGCCCAAGGCCTTGGCCCTTTTCTGTGGCATGGGAAGTGGGCAGCAGTGTTTTGGAGAGGCCTGGAAAAAACACCAGAGAAGATGCTCTCACTGCTCTCAGACAAAACGCTGGTGTGGCGTCTTTGCAGTTTGCTGCCTCCTGTTGAGAACTCTGTGAAGAAGGGCAGAGCCTCCAAGGGGATGGAAGAACCCAAAGCTAGGCTGGCAGCTTCCACCATTCAGGGAAAACCTGTCCAGGTATGTTGTGTGGATGGAGGATCATGTCCTGCATCACTGCACGGAGGCTGTTGAGAGGATCCCTTTGGATCTGTCCATTCTGGGATGTCTTTCGGGTCCTCCATTCAGTCCTGGGAACAACTTCATCAATCTGCATCGTGTTGCTGGAACCGTTCTCTGAACAGAACCTCTGTGGTGTCCAGACTCCTTCAGGAAGCCAAGGATCACTGCCAAGAGCTCTGGGGGAGAGAGGAGGGATCCAAACTGTCCCTTGGGCCATGGGCTGCAGGATGGGACTCTTATTGTTGCCAAAATGTCTGAGCTGCCTTCCCTTTGCATCACGTAGCAGCTTCCACCCCGGGCAGAGCAGAGGAGTCTGAAGAAGGCTGCTGCAGTCTCTCCTGGAAGATTTGAAAGGCTAAGGAAGGAGAGAGTGGCTGCTGTGGCAGGAGTGGCTGCTGCTTTGTCCCCAGAAGGGAGAAAGGAGAAGAAGACACCGTCCCCTCGTAGAAGAACACCAGAGCCAAGGTATGAGTATGAGCAGGTTGGAGGGCCCCCTTTAGGATCAAGGAAGTGGAGCCCTGAGCTCTGGGCTGGAGATGGTCCCTTGGACATCCCCTGACATGGGCATGTGTAGCTATGATATTTTAGTGAAAAGTCCTCTGCTGGGATTTTTCCTGTCCTGAGGAGCTGAGAGCCTCAGGAAAGAAATGTAAACAATAACTATCTGCTGCTGTGGAAGGCCACAGGTGCATCTTCCATTGATCCATGTAGATTGTTTTCAATTAGTGACCAATCACAGCCACCTGTGCCAAGGCTGTGAGCAGTCAGAGGATTTTTGTTATTCATTCCTATTCTATTCTTGTCTTCGTAGCCTTCTGATCTTCTTCTCTCTGTTCTTTTTAGTATAGTTTTAATGTATTATTTTAATATAATATATAACATAATAAATCAGCCTTCTGATGAAAATGGAGTCAAACCCTGTGTCCTCACACAAGGGGTCTCAGCCGAAACAAGAGGCATGCCCTGGGGTAGCCCCTGATGCTGGTGTCCCGTGTGCCCCTGCTGCTGGGGGTGGTGGGGCCAAAGGGAGTGTGGACACCAGAGCAGCAGGAGCTGGGCCAGGATTCCAGCCAGGAGTGAGAGGGGAATCTGTGCCTGCCTCGCAGGTCCCCACGAGCCAAGCAGGTGCTGCTAAATCTGCAGCCTTACAAAGCTGCCCGGGAGCAGTGCATGAAGGCCTTGCAGATCAACAAGCTGCGGAAATGGTCCAACGCCGGCTCCCTCGGTAAGCGGTGGATGCACCCACCTCCAGGAACGGCTGCATTTCCTGTGCAGCAATTCCTGCCTGGCAGCAGCCCTGGCAAGCACTGTCTGTGCTACCAGCTGGGTGAGGGGGTCCTGGAGCTGTCCCTGAGCCAGGCCTGCCTTCCAGCCCCAGGTGACAGCCTCAGGCAGGACGAGGGACACGGGTGGGTCCCTCTGCTCTCTGGCCTGGCCTCTCCCAGGGCTTGGGCTGGCGGGGCTGGGTCTGCAGGGCAGGGGGTCTGGGAGAGCACAGAACCTCCAGGAGCAGACCTGGTGAGCAGGTCTCTGCCCTCCTCCCCGTGCCGCTGAATCCTGAACAGCTCCTGGATCTAAGCTGAGCTTGCTGAAGAAGCTGGAGGTCCACGAGGAGACAACAGCAGAACTGGAGCATCGGGGCAGCTACATGGCACCATGAGAAAAGGAATAAAGACCTAGAAATCCATCACCTTGCTATGTAAATTGCTGCTCCACACCAGGGATTGAGCCCCTGGTCGGGACAACAGTGTTTGGTGATCCAGATGGGACTGGTGGACATGGACAACTCCAGTCACAGAACCCCAGGACGGGTAAGGCTGGAAGGGACCAATGGCTCATCTGGTCCCACCTTCCTGCTCTGGCAGGGCCATCCCAGAGCACATGGTACAGGATTGTGTCTGGATGGGTCTGAAATATCCCAGTGAGGGAGACTCCATCCCCTCTCTGGACATCTGCTCTGGGCTCGATCACTGCACAGCAAAGAAGTTCTGCCTCATGTTCAGCTGGAGCTCCCTGGGCATCAGTTCCTGCCCCTTCCCTTTGTCCCACTGCTGGGCCTCCTGGAGCAGAGCCTGGTCCCTGCTCTGAGCCCTCCCTGCACACAGGGACACACAGGGATGAGGGCCCCTCATCTGTGTCTCCTCTTGAGGCTGGACAGCCCCAGCTCCCTCAGCCTTTCCTCGGCAGGGAGGTGCAGGCCCCTCATCATCTCCACAGCCTTCCCTGGCCCCACTCCAGGAGCTCCATTCTGTCCTGAGGAGTCCAGAGCTGGGCACAGCACTCCAGATGTGCCTCCCAGGGCTGACCAGAGCACTCCCTGACCTGCTGGCAATGCTCTTCCTGATGCCCCCTGGATCCCATTAATCTCCTTGGACCCCCAGGACACTCTGCTGGCTCAGGGACAGCTCATTGTCTCCTGGACCCTCAGATCCTTCTCTGCAGAGCTCCTCCAGCAGGTCACCCTCACCCTGTGCTGGTGCCTGGGGTTGTTCCTCCACAGAGGCAGGACCTGCATTTCCCTTGTTGAACTCTGGAAGGTTCTTCCCTGCCCATCTCCCCGGCCCTTTCAGGTCCCTCTGAGGGCTGCACAGCCCTCGGGGCTGTTGAGCTGGGCCTAAGGAGGGACAAACAGGGCCAGGTCATCAGTCCGAGGTGTTCACTCTGTGAAAGGTGATTTTGGCAGGAGGGGATGATGACAACCAACTCAGGGTCACTGACTCCAGAATCCCACCGACTCCAAAGCTGGACAAGACTGGTGGACTAATTACTGTGAGAAGGGAGACAGCCATTTAACCAAGAGAAGATAGAATATTAATTAGAGATTAATGTAACATGCAGCCAATGAGTATTGAGGCCTTTGTTTGCTAAAATGTATAAATAATATAAAGCTTTGCTGAACAGGGAGCCAACATCCCCGGGAACCACCCAGGTCCTGCTGTGCACAGACTGGAATGAAGATATAGAGGTCTCTCCCCTTGGGGTAGGAACTGGCTCTGCCCAGCAGGGAATGAGCCTGGGACTGGGACAACCAGAGCCACCCTGCAGCCCCAGGATGGCCTCAGGCAGGATGGGGCAGACGGGGACACGGGTGGGTTCCTCTGGTGTTGGCCCTGGCCTCTCCCAGGTCTTGTGCTGGCAGGGCTGGGTCTGCAGGGCAGGGGTGTCTGGGAGACCACAGAACCCCCAGGAGCAGACCTGGTGAGCAGAAGGTCTCTGCCCTCCTCCCTGTGCCTCCATCTGAACATCTCCTGGTCCCCCTGAGCTCTGTGGGGCAGCTGGAGCTCCACGACCCCAGAGGGAAGTGGAACTGGGACGTGGATGTGGTGTGGGGCAGTGGCCCCAGCCAGACCTGCACCGTGACACTGAGGAGCAAAGGGGCACAGCAAAGCCACAACAGCCTTCTCTCTAGACTGGAATAATTCACATTGCATGGACGGATTGCTCACTGGATTAGGAGTGGGGTGGATGGCAGCATTCAGGCTTGGATGGAGCTCAGAGACAAAGGGGTATCTATACTGGGACCAGTGCTTTTAATGTCTCTGTCAACAACACAGACAGTGGGGTCGAGGGCATCCTCAGATGATCCTGAGCTGAGCAGGGCAAGTGTGACACTCCTGGGAGACAGGGTGAACTCAGGGGTACCTGCACAAGTTCCCATGGGAACCTCAGCAGGACCAAAGGGGCCAGACACAAGGTCCTGAACATGGTTGTGGTAATTTCAGCATCAGTCCAGAAGTGAGCTTGTCCTGCTCTTGTCTTTCTGCTACCCCCAGCCTTGCTACCCTTCATTCCCAGCCTGTATTGAGTCTGGGGGTTATCCCAACTTGTGTAGGACCATGAGATTCCCATTAACCCACTTCTCAAGCTTGGCCAGGTCCTCCAGGATGGCCCCATCCTTTGGGTGTGTCACCAGTCTGTAGGAATGTGCCTCTGCTGAGGGAGTGACAAAATTCTCCTTTGTCTCCTCAAAAAGAAAAAAAAAGCCCAGAAGTTTCTATTCCTCCATTAGGTAAAAAGACACCTCATAGGACCTTGGGGACTTCACCTCAAACTTAAGGATAGCCAATTGGACAGAAGCCAAAAATTAAAAATTGCCTAAGCAATTTACTAGAAAAACAAAGAAACTAATGGTTTTTGTGAGGTGTTTTACCAGGAGCAAGAACCTCTTGCACCTGGCTCAGTTTTTCTCTGTAAAGAGTTTTGTTATTTTCCCTTTTATTAAAAATTTTCCATTTCCAACACTGCCACAGAAGGCATCCTGCTGATTTTGTGCCTTCTAAGGTAGCTGACCTATCTTGGGTGTGATGTAAATCTCCAAGAGCTCATGAGAGCTGGCTCGAGGAGACCCTGACATAACCAGTGCTGCTCAGCTTCCTGTCACCTGCCAGCAGGGTGAGGGTGTGCTCCACCTCTGTGTCCTTGCTGAGGTACCAAAGAGCAGTGCCCCAAGGCAGAGCCCTGGGGTGCACCACCCCACTGGACACAGAACCACAGACTACAGCTCTGTCTGCCTCTGTTGGTTCAGTGACACCCCTCCAAAATTGCCTGTCTGTCTCTCTGGGTTCTCTCCAAGGCTGGATTTGATAATCTTGCTTATTTTCAATCTTAACAATTCTCTGGTTCCCTCAATGCCTCCTTAATCTGTTGTTTAGTTTCCACCAAGTTGTACTCAGACTTAACAGACTGAGGATAAACCAGGTTTAGGAGAAGAAAGTGGTTGTAAAAATTCCCAAGCATGTGGGAAATGAAATGTTCTCAGAGGAGATTTTTGCTCTGCCCTTTGCTGTTCCACCCTTGACCCACATTAAAGTAATTAAGGGCAGAGGCCTGAGCTGCTGTGGGGTTGCAAATGCTGTTGGCTTCTGGCAAGGGCAGCAGAAAGCAGAGAAATCATTACAGGAGAGGAAACTGGCTTGTTTTGTTACAATAAAGATCATTCCAGGGGCTCAAATTTTGTGTAGGTAGGCTGGTGGAGAGGAGAGAAGCAAAGTCTGTCAGCTCACACTCTGCATTGTCAGCTCAGCTTCAGCTCTGCAGTAATTTTTGGGTTATACTGAATAACAAAAGTCCCATTCCCTCCCTCCAAGCCCCCTGACTGGGGACCTGGCTGCTTTGGATTCTGGAATTTTACTCCAAGCACAAACATGATTTTCACTGTAACTTGAACAATAAATTGGGTTACAGCAGGAACTGGGACCTTTGGGGCATAAAACACTGCTGAGATTTGAGGAAGGTGCTTAGTGGTGACTGTTGCCCTCTCCTGTTCTGCTGGGATCAGGAACATTGTTCTCCTGCTGTCTGTGTTAACCCAAACCCACAAAATTCCAGAAATCATTTACAGATTTGAGGACCCGAGCTTGGTGTCAGAACTGAGCTGAGGCTGTTGGTCCTTCTCCATCTCCATCTCCTTCCTGTGTTCCATGTAAGCATGGAAGTCACAGAGAAATGGATTTGATTCCTGGCAGCCTTTGCCCTTAATGACACCCCCCGTGCCTTTTAACACATGCCTTTTAATTAGGGGCTGCAAAGAGCAGAGGGGACATTTTATAGCTGGGCATGTGCAGGCACAGCCTTGGTCCTCAGCTCTCTCCAAAGCCCTGACAGGAGAGGGGGCACAAAGGACAGGACCAGGGGAAATGGCCTCAAGTTGTGCCAGGGGAGTTTTAGGTTGGATGTTGGGAAAATCTCTCCCTGGAAGGGATGGCCAGGCACTGAAAGGGGATGGCCAGGCACTGAAAGGGGCTGCCCAGGCCAGTGGTGAAGTCACCATCCCTGGAAACGTTCAGAAAAGGCATTTTTTGGTGTGGCATTGGGGACAAGGTGAATGGTGAACAACCTACCACCAGATCCTGGGCTGATGGTTGGACTCAGTGATCTCAGAGGGCTTCTCCAACTTTAACAATTCCAGGATTATGTGATTACACTCCTAGCTCCTGGGACTCCCAGAACAGACAACTGACTGGAACTGGTTTTTTCTATCTTCTTCCAAACTTATTTTTTCACTCCCAGCTCTGCAGAAAGTGGCCAGAATTATGGGGACTTTCAGGTGTTGCTCGAGCTCAATCTCCAATTTATTTATTACAGTTTGAAATGTTTTGCCTGCCTGTATCACGGCCGGTGTCTCAAAGTGGGAGCGACTCATAAAGGCCAGGATCTGCCTGGGTGTGACTGGGCAGCTGTACCACTGAGCAGATAACTGTCAGTCCCCTCAGGGTTTATGGTATGTCAATAGAAAGTCTGGATTAATGGATTACCAGCATCATGCTGTATGGAGTCTTTATAAAGCTCTGACTGCTGGGCAGTCTGAGAGCTCAGGAGAAGAGGGAAAGTCTGAGAGACACAAAAAAGGCAGAGAAGAGCCAAAGGCAGAGGAAATAAAATCTGTCCAGTTCAGGAGAGGCTTGGCTGTGCAGGCACTATGAAAAGCTTTCTTTCCTGGGCAGTCCTGGCAGTCCTTGTCCTGGTGCACATTTCCCAGGCAGTCTATGTTCAGGTGAGTTTTTTCTCTTTCATTTGTCATTACAAATTCAACAACGTGCTGGTATTTTTAAAACTTCTAGTTGCAACAGGAATCTTGAACTAAATTAATAGACCTGAATTTTTGCTTTGCTCTGCCTTGATTTCCACCTGTATCTCCCTGTGCTCTGGGTTTTCCTTCTGTAGAACCCTTCAGGTATTACTAAATGCTGCTGCTGTTTATTTACCTTCTCAGCCACATCTCTGCTCTGAAATCCCTTAGGAATTGAGGTGTTTCGTGCCTGGAATTTTCTCTTAGACCTAAAGCCACATGCAGTGAAGGTGCTGACTTTAGAGAGTGATGCAAACAAGGTGTGACAAAGGAGAAATTGTCTTGTGTTACCTGGTTCAAGGCAGGAAGTTCTTTGTAGAAATGATCTGTGAGTTTATGGGATGGAGCCTGTAAAAAAAAAAAGGGCAAAGAAGAGCTTAGCTAGATCCAATTAAATATGAATAGGCAGAGAAGTGATTAAAAGAGCCTCTGTGAAATTTTCCAAGTACACAGCACCTTTGGCTGGTACTTCATGCAGTGTGGAAGGGGTTAAGGAGGTTCTTCAGGGCCCTGGTCTGTTATTGGGAAATCTTTGGATCTCTCTGCACTCCTCCTGAGAGACAGTGTGGGGGATTTCAGTCTGACTGCAATGTGAACACCTTCCCTGGGACCAGCAAAACTAATATTGTTAAACAGTTATTGACTCTGTGTGTGCAGCAGGTTTCCAGGGTTAAGGCATCTTTGTGTCCTGTACTGTCCTCTTTTATGTCCTTTGGATGACAGAGATATCCAGAGGCAGCAGGTTTAAGCTATTCCATTCTCTCAAACCATTCTTCAGCATTTGCAGTCTCCAGTGGAGCAAACAGCTTCCTACCCAGCAAAAAACATCCCCATTTTCCATTTGTAGCCATAACAAAATATTAATAAACAAGAATGGCTGCTTCTAGGTTGCGTAAAAGAGTAGGAAGTGCATCTCTGGAGTTTGAGCTGGAATTCTTCTGTCATTAATCATTAAATCTATGTTTTCCCCGCTGTACTTGCAGTGAACTCTGAGTGTGTTGCACTCCTTTCATTTGAAGTCTTTGAGGTCTGACTGTTTCTTTGATTCTTCACTGCACAAAGATGGCTTGCACCCTTCTTCTCTGAAATTGTTCCCGAGACTTCCCTTCCTTGTCCCACAGTATGTCAAATTTAGCTCTCTCTATCACATATTTCTTACTTGAGGTGGTGGGGTTTTGTCTCTATTTTGCTGTTCCTTTGTTCTTTCTTGCCCCCAGGACATGCAGATCTCAGGGTTTCTTCTCAGTTCCTGGTTTCTCTGAAATTGTGCCTGTGGGAATCCACCCTTTTTTTAGTTCTATGGGTTTTGCTTCTCATTTGTGTGACCAACAGCTGAATATAGGAAAAGTGAATTTTTCATAGGCAGCCAGGGCTGATCACAGAATCAGAAAGTTGTTTAGGTTGGCAAACCCCTTTAAGATTATCAAATCCAACTGTTCCTCCAGCACAGAGACATCCACCTTGTCCCTTGGTGCCACATCCACGTGTTTTTTGGAACACCTCCAGGGATGGTGACTCCATCACTCCCATGGGCTGCTGATGCCAGCACCTGATTAACTTTTATAGATCATTAAATTCAGAAAAGATCTCTAAGGTCATTGAGTTCAGCTGATAAATTAACCTGCGTAAGATGATAAACTGATTGCAAGAGAAAAGATTTTGACTTGGCAAATACATATCCAAAGTCTATCTGACTGGGGTTTTTAAACCCTTAACACCAAAATAATCTGATGCTGTAAAAAACCCTCCAAAACCCCAGCCAGAATCAAATCCCCCACCACTTATCTCACACCATTCCCCACTGGACTCTTGGGGATGTGAAACAAATGCTAATATTTGTCTTGTGCTGTATCAGAGTCACTGCATTTTATTTCTTTGGATGAGGAGCTGTTACTTGATTCCAGAGTCCCAGGATGGTTTGGGCTGGAAGGGACATTAAAGTTCATCTCATTCCAAACCATGCCATGGGGTTGGAGCCTCCCACCTCACCTTACTGACTGCATGTTGGCCATGAAACCATGCTAAAAAAGCAGATATAAATCAGTTTGAAAATGCTTATTTGCTTTCTAGGCCAAACTCTGATTATCTGCAGATGGGTAGAGACTTTGTGCACTTGGTTAAACAGCTGCAACACCTGCAACTTAAATTTATGACCTGAAAAAGGGGAAACCTCTTGAAACTGAGGGAATGACCCTTAACTGATGAACAGGGAGAATCAACTAAAACAGAGAGTAATATTTCTCAGAGTCCTGTCCCAGCTTCCTCAAGTTTCTGGTGTGAACTTTGAGTCAGAACTGTCATATTTATGCTTCCAAAAACTTGTTTTTCATGGACTGTGTGAGCAAGTTTTAACTGGGCACAGGGTGGGATTGTTGGGCATCTGTGCAGGGCCAGGAGCTGGAGTCAATGATCCCCGTGGGTCCCTTCCAACACAAGAGATCCTGTGATTCTAAATTAATGGAAACGTTCCACAATGTCTTGTGGTGAAGGGTTTAAGCCCTCAGCAGTGTGTGGTGTGAAAGAAGAGCTGCTTTTGACCCTGGCAGGTCACAGCCAACATTCAACACTTCCACTGCTGTGTTAGGAGAAACGGTGAACCAAAAAAATTCCCATTTATCCCCATTCCAGTCATGATTTTGTAGATCTCCACCACATACCCCTGGAAGTGCTGGATGGAGCTTGCAGCAGCCTGGCCTAGTGGAAGGTGTCCCTGCCCGTGGCAGGGGGTGGAATGAGAAGAGCTTTAAGGTCCCTTCCAACCCAACCCATTCCAGGATTCTGTGATATTTCCCAGTTCTCTCTTTTTAGGCTGAAGATTCCCAGCCTGGATCTTCCTATCCCAGATTTTGTGGGTCTGTCTCACGGGGATGAGCCAGGACTAAATTCTCCCTCTGTCCACTGCCTTCATTCAGCAGAGATTTTATCTTGGCTTTCTTTCAACGCCACCTTTTCCCTCTGCTATATTTTTTGGGAGAGCTCTTGGTCGAAAAGGAATGGATTTGCAAAAGGCCTGGCTTCCTGACACTTCTTTTTTTCTGGTTCTTCACAGGATGGAGACTTGAAATTCCCCCTGGAGTCTGTGAAGAAGCTGAAGGAGCTCATGGATGCCAACAGGCGCACCAACCCTCGCATGGTGGTTCCCATGGCCAGCTATTCCCCATGCCAAGAAAAACACCTCCCTGAGGAATTCCGGCCTGTGTGCAAGAGGGAAGATGCACCCATGATTTTTAAGAGGCTGAGTATGTAGTTCATATTTCGTAGTTCTCATTTTCACCACAGTTTTCAACCTTAAACATTCAAACAGCAGGAGGCAAAGCCGTGGGATGACTTCTGTGTCCCTTCTAGGGCAGCTGGGAGGGTTTGTGCTGCCTTTGTGCTGCCCTTTCTCCTGAAAAGGTTGGGCTCCAGGAACCACCTAAGGAAAATCCCTGCAGTGCTGAGCCGAGCTGCTCCCTGGGCACATCCCACTGCTGTGAGCAGGGAAAAGTTCAGCCAAAGCAGAATAATGGAATCACTGAATAGTTTGGTTGGGGGGACCTTAAATCCCATTTCATCCCATCCCCTGCCATGACAGGGACAACTTCCACTGTCCCAGGCTGCTCCAAGCCCTGTCCAGCCTGGCCTGGGACACTGCCAGGGATCCAGGGGCAGCCACAGCTGCTCTGGGCACCTGTGCCGAGGCATCACCACTTCCACAGGGAGGATTCTCCTCCCAGTATCTCATCTAAATCTACCATTCTCTAGCTTAAGCCATTCCTCCTTGTCCAAAGTCCCTCTGCCATGAGATGCTGCTGCAGTGTTTGCTTTTTAAAGTTATTCTATTGTAGTTATCTACTGTCCAGCACAAGGGACACTTTGGGATAAAATGCTGCCATATCCTCTTGTCCCCTTGCTTCCACACATTCCATGGCTTCCCAAGGAATCCAGGTTTGATTTCATTCCTTCAGCCAGATTTTAGCATCAGCTAATTTTACTTAGAGCAGTTCTACCTACAAGGATCTCTCAAATGATAAAGCAGGGATGCAAAGGAGTCTCCAAATGCTTTGGCAGGTGGCTCTGCCCTCCTGGCACCTGACTGAATCCCTCCTTTCTCCTGGACAGGCCTGGCTGCTGAGGACGACCTCTGTGAGATCTGTGCCAATGCTGCCTGTGCTGGCTGCTTCTGAGAAGGTGCAAACACCCACAAAAGACATGTCCAGCTGAAGTTTGTGCATTCCTGTGGCAAGATCATGTACTTTCACCAATCAATATTCCTGGGCTTTATCTCCCACTGCAGCCAAACTGCAGCTGCCATCTCAGGGGATCCCTGCAGTCCTGCAGCCCCTGGATCAGGTGCCACCAGCAGAGCAGAGCTGCCAGCAAGGAGGCTGTGACTCCTCTGAGAGGCTCCAGTGCTGCAGGAGTTGGGTGGCACTGGAATGGAAATGCCCTGGGTTTCATTTCCCACTATTTTGCCTGGATTTGAACAAGCTCTGTGAAACTCAGCATCCCCTGCAGCCTTTTCATTGCTAATATTTAGTATCTAATATTTAATGTCCAATAAGTAGTATTTAATGATTTTTATCTGCCTGTGATTTAGCCTCCCCTACACACAACATCACTGGGTTATTCCCTTTCCCAGTCCCTCACTCCCAGTGTGTTGGATCCCTTTCCTTTCCACCTGTCTGCAGGTGACACCTCTGAGTTTGTAGCAGAACTGCAACGAGTAACTCGAGCTGAATTCCTGGTGTTCAGGAGCACTGACAGCCAGAAATCAGCCTGTTCCTTGTACTGATTGCTGTTGATTTGGGGAATGGGTGTAGAGGAGCACAGGAACTCTTCTTCACTGGCTGGGTATCAAGGATCTTTAAACTTTCTTTGAGAGAAAGGAATTCTAGAGTGCAGTGCTAGAATCACACTGAAATGAAAGCATTGCCTGTTGTTTTATTTATTGGTGGCAAGATTGTGAAGAAATTCTCTGTCCATGTTTATATGCTGTATAGTCAATAAAAAACTAGTAATAATTTGGATTTTTTTTTGTTTATTTGTTGTTTTGTTTGTTATTGCTGGGTTTTGGGGTGGATTTTTTTAGGATACTCTTCTTGCCTCCTTGCTTTTTCCCCATATAAGGCATTTCAGGTCTGCAGCTTCCCTGAATAAAAGATGTCTTTTAACAATGTCCTGAACTTAAAAATAGTTTGTAGTTAGAGAAACAGAACTATTTGGGTTGGAAAAGCCCTCCAGGTTCACCGAGTCCACCCTGGGCCTGTCCCCTGCCTTGTCACCCAGCCCAGAGCAGAGTCATGCCCAGCCCTTCCTTGGACACCTCCAGGGATGGGGACCCCACCACTGCCCTGGGCAGCCCCTTCCTATTCCTGACCACGCTTCCCATGGAGAAATTTCCCTGGATGTCCAATTAACCCTTCCCTGGCACAATTTGAGGCCGTTCCCTCTGCTCCTGTCCCTGTTCCCTGGAGCACAGCCCAACCCCCTGGCTGTCCCCTCCTGTCAGGAGCTGTGCAGAGGCAGGAGATCCCCCCTGAGCCTCCTTTTCTCCAGGCTGAGCCCCCAGGTCTCTCATGGCTGTCCCCTCCTGTCAGGAGCTGTGCAGAGGCAGGAGATCCCCCCTGAGCCTCCTTTTCCCCAGGCTGAGCCCCCAGGTCTCTCATGCTCATGCAAGTCCTTATCAGAGATTTTACATTTTCCCTCCTATTTGTAACTGTTTAACTATTTTCTCCGTTTTTATAAATGGAGCCCTCAACTCAGCAAGTTCCACCAAGACTCTCAGTGCACCAAATCTGTATCCTCAGCCCTGGAATTTGGAGCCTAAATCCAGAATTGATGTTATAAAATTATCATGAGGTGCATAAATTCTTACTTCATTTGACAGGAAAACTGAGGGTGTAGAAGAGGATTGCTCACATCCACTGCTTTGACTACCTCAGGACAAAATGCATCCAGAGCAAATTCCAGGGACAGAGTTCCTCACTAAGGCTCTTCCTGCTGCCTTGAGGTCAGGAAATGGGATTTCCTGACTCAAACACTGCAGGGGCTTCTTTTTAAACCTGAAGTTATTTCTCCAAATGGAGAAGGGACTTCCTATTTTCCTTTAAAACTGATGTGACAAATCCTCAGGCCCCAGCACAGCAGCTTGGACCAGCTCCTGTAGAGAAGGAGGTTATGGATTTTGCAAGGGAGGATTGTTGCAAACAGGATTAGAACCAAGATCCTGAAACACTTCCAGGGCTCAGGTGGGGGCAGGACTGGAGACCTTCCCACAGATCTTCTGCCCTTTGGATCCAGGGCCATCCCCAGGGACACCCCAGACTTGTTTAGCCTGGTGTGTAGAGCACTGCAGAGGGAAAAGAGGGGATAAATTAGGGCACAAAATCTTAATCTTTTCCCTGCTGGCTGAGATTTGTGATTTCTGGGGTTGGTTTGACAGCAGGAGGTTGTGTCCCTGGGGAAGAAGGGGTGGGGGGCACACATGAAAATAAACAAACAGAATGGCCTGGGCTGGATAAAGATAATGTGGAAAGGATGGCAAATAAAGGAAGCCACGAGCCAGGAGTGGAGATCTAATTTTGCAGCAGCCTTAGAGAGCCTCTCCAGAGCCCAGACACTGAGGGCTGTGTTTGCCAAATCTCTCTGGGAGCTGGAGCTGTGGCTCAGAGCACAGCAGGGATTTCATCAGGCTGGTTACCAGCTCAGCACAGCCTGTGGGAACCACAGAATCAGGGGATTGTTAGGGCTGGAAAAGCCCTTTGGGATCGTGGAGTGCAGCCATCAACCCAACAGTGCCAGGGCCAGCAGCACCCAGCCCTGCAGGCTCCATCCTGTGCAGGGGCACCAGGCTGATGTGGATCATGGGACACAGAACTGCCTGTCCCTGCCAGGGCTGAAACTGAATGATCTTTGGGGTCCCTTCCAACACAAACCAGTCTGTGGTTCTGTGCTTGTTCAACACCTCAGCTCCTGAAAAATGAGCTACAATGGATTGTCTCACTGGCGATTCAATTGGGTAGTTTGTACTATGAGAAAAGTTCATGTTGAGTCCCTTATTTTTCACCAAACCATCAGGCTTGTGTTACCTCACACACCCTTCTTATTTCTAAATCCATTATTTTCCCCATTCCACTTATTAAAAAGTTCTTTCCTTTTCTCCACTTGTGCTCCATAAGTGATTCTCCACTTGTGTTCCCAGTGCTTTGTGGGGGTGGGGAGCAAAGATCAGTTGGATGGAGCTTGGATCAACCTGTTGGAGTGGAAATTGTCCCATGGCAGGGATGGGCTTCAAGATCCCTGCCAGCCCAGACCAGCCTGGGATCCTCTGATATGATGGATTCTCTGATTTGCTATTAATGTTTAATCACTAATGACAGGACAGACGTCAGCCTGGTGCTGATATCTTTCTCCTCTCCTCATATGAGATTTCACTCACCTTAACACTCCTTTATTGCCACCTCCCAACAGTGGAGCTGTTTCACAGCTGTTGAGCACTGAGATGACAAATTCCATCAGTTCTGTAATTCCAAGAGCTCCTTGGAGTGCTGGTTAATCCAGAGCCTGGCAGCTCTGCCCCGTGTCCAGCACCTGCCACTCCCAGCCCCTGGTTCCCCTCATCCCTTTGTCACTGTGTAATTCTGTGTTTTGATGTCCACAGTCATCAGCAAAGTGGGATTTTCCCCTTTCTCACCATTATTGGATGCACAGACTTTTGTGCCTGTTCTCCCTTAAATTTGCCTCACATTTCCCCCCAGATTTCTCTTACCTTTCTCCTCACTTTGCTTGGCTCTTCCACATTTCCATGCAGTCCAGGTCTTGGCTGATACATCAATTTATTCTATTTATTGGCTGCTTGTTCTGGTCCTTCCTGCTGTCACCATCCCTAGTCTCTTATCTCTAATTTTTGGCGTATGGGTGGGTTTTTTTCTCCTTGATTCTACAACGTGGCTCCTTATCCAGCTTTCCTTATTCCTCCCCTTCCATTCCTCCCCTATGACTCTCTTGGTCCTTGTGGGATTTCCCTGCCCATTTCTCCCTCTGTTCTGCTGGAGCTCAAAATTCCCTGGACTGATCATATTTTTCTTAGTTTAAAATATATAATTTCTATGTATTTCTGACAGTTTTACTCTCTTCTCTGGTTCTAGCCACCAGTGTTCTCAGACAGCCAGCTTTAGATCCTATTAAAATACTAATCCCATCACCTCTTTCAAATTCCTACCCTGTAGGAATTTTTTCTATCCAGAAATGTTGTGTTTATCTGCTTCTATTCCCTTTAACCACTGGCTTCCCAACCACCTGGCAATTATCATGTCCTAGTTTGCCCATATTCTTCCTGTATGTCAGAATGTTTGTTAACCCTCTCTTCTTTCCTTTCCCCCCCTTTTATTTATTTATTTATTTATTTTAATTTTCTGTAAAGGGATAAATCCAGACAGCATTTGAGGCAAGCAGGAAAAGAAGTTGATTTAACAGCAAAAAAAAACTTTCTTCCTTTCAAATCTACAAAAATATGGAGGCTCAAACCCGTTTATTCACAGAATCCTGGAGTGGCTGAGGTTGGAAGGGACACTGGGGTGATCCAGCCCCACCTCCCTGGGACCTGAGTGCCCAGGACTGTTCCCAGATCACTTTTGGATGTCTCCAAGGATGGAGACTCCACCACCTCTCTGAGCAGCCCATTTCAGTTCTCACCCTTCTTTTTGTCTTTTTGTTCAATATCAGTGAAATTCTTACCCGCCCCCGCCTAGGAAACAGAAGAACAGAAGCTTTTGCTAATTTCAAATGGAGCTCTTTTTTGAGAAAATTTCAATACTTTTCCTGGAAGAAATGCAGAATGGTTGCAGGAAGTGTTGATGGGGCTGGTGTTACCCCTGGGTGGGGCTCTGCTCCCACCCCACACAGATCCAGGGATCCTGGAGTGCTCAGCAAACACTGAGCACACAAAGAGGTGATTGTCCTTGGGGTAACATTTTAACCAAAGGGTCAGAGAAAGTACCAGCGATGACGTGATTTGGTTTATAAGCAATAAAAAGTCCATAAAAGCAATGGCACACCCAAGGAGAATTTACATTAAATATTTTGCATGTTCTGATAAAAAATATCAGTGTGGAGATAGAAACACTCTTAAATCTTTCCAGGAGCTTAGCTTGCTCTTTTTCTTTCCAATAATCTGCAAGACAAATCCCATGTTCTCCTCTGCCTGGGATATTTGCACTATCAGGTGCTGGAACCAGCACTGCTGATAAAAGTATTTTATTGTTGTTTTCATTCCTGTCATGGTGAGACACTTTTTGACCAGATCAGTAAATGTTCTGCTCTGCTGTGAGGTGACACAGTGAATGCCAACATCCCTGTTAGCATTCAGCTGCTTTAAACAGCAAATCCCCACAGTTTGGTGTCTCCCAGCTGGGAATTGCCAGTTGTCCCAGACATCTCTGACTTTTTGACATCTCCTGGTAGATGTCCACCCTCTCTCCTGGGACATACCTGTGAAAAAACTGGAAAATCCTCTGCAAGGTGGCCAAGGTGGTGAGGGGTCTGTGGCACCTCAGGGTGGGGGGGAGATGGACTTCTTTATTCTGGGAACAAGGAGAGGAAAAGGGTGCAGGGGGCGATTGTGAGAAACAGGTTAATCATGGGAGGGTTTCTTATTTCCAGATCCTTCAGAGAGGCACATCCAGTGACACTTCTGTGACACTGCCAAGGATCCATGTCTCAGTTTGCTCATGAGCCACACTGGCTTTTGATAGCTCTAGAAAACCTATTTTTTTATTATTTTGGAAGCTTGTACCAAGTGTGGTGCATATTTGTTGGTGAAAAATAAATATTTATGATTATTCTGAACCCTCTGCCTGATCATTCAGCTAAATTCCCCTTGTTATTATTTGGATTTTTGTGCACTAAAGCTGCATCTTTGATCTGTTGTAGACTCAGACTCTGAGGGACTTCCAGGGCTCAGCAGAGCTCTCGTGATGGCTCTGAATGGAGCTGGCAGATGTGGCTGAGCGAGTACACAAAGGCACAGAGAGCAGCACGGAACTTGCAGGAATAACCAAGGTGCCACTCCAGCAATCCAGCTGCTGAACAGATGGTTTTTGGGGAGGGTGGAAGGTCTGAACCCTGATAAATCAGCAGCAGAGATAACTGATCCCAGAGAGCGGGGAATTCACAGAACATCACACGGAGAATTCTCTTCCTGCTGCATTCCAGGAGCAAAGCAGACTGGGAGTCTTCTGAGCTAACTCTGGACGTCTCATGCACCCTGCAGATGTGACCAAAACCTTGTCATTGCCAGCCAAAACTCCCTAAGGCCTGCCTTTCCCTTTCCCTGCACTGACTTACTCCTCATCCTCCACTTTGGCCTGCTATCTTGGTTTAAAAGACAAGGCGTAAACCTTCCTGGAATGGGAAAAAAAGACCCATCCCTCCAAATTATTGTAACTTTGAAAATTACAGGGCTTCCAGGAAAAAAATGTAGGAAAATAAAAGAAAAAGTTATTTACTAGAACATTTATATATTTATATAAAAACACATATAAACAAATATATATTTATTAGAATATTTAATACATATATAAATAAATAAATAAAAATAAAAATAAAATATAAAAATAAAAATAAAAATAAAATAAAAATAAAAATAAAAATAAAATAAAAATAAAAATAAAAATAAAATAAAAATAAAAATAAAAATAAAATAAAAATAAAAATAAAAATAAAATAAAAATAAAAATAAAAATAAAATAAAAATAAAAATAAAAATAAAATAAAAATAAAAATAAAAATAAAATAAAAATAAAAATAAAAATAAAATAAAAATAAAAATAAAAATAAAATAAAAATAAAAATAAAAATAAAATAAAAATAAAAATAAAAATAAAATAAAAATAAAAATAAAAATAAAATAAAAATAAAAATAAAAATAAAATAAAAATAAAAATAAAAATAAAATAAAAATAAAAATAAAAATAAATATAAATATAAATATATATAACAGGACAAACAACAACACAATAACACAAGTTTCCTATCCTCTAAGCACTTTTCCCCCCCTTTTGTGCAGCTGTGCCCAAAACCAGGGGGTGCTGGTGGCTCCAGGTGAAGGCTGCACTGCCTCACCCACAGCAGGCAAAGAGCACTGGTGGCTCTGGCGGGGCAGAGGCTGCAGCTGCTTCCTTGCAGGTGGCAGTGGGCACTGCAAGGAGAGCTTGGAGCCTCCCTGCAGCCTTGGGCAAGAGGGACAAGGGGGTGATTTCCCTGCAGCTCATCAGGAGTCACTGGTTCCTCGGGTCTGGCAGCTGCCAAAGTCTCAGTCATTGAGGGGGGAGTTGGGACCCTCTCTCCTGCAAGCAGCAGGCACAGGCAGGGAAGTTTAGGACAAAGCTGCAAGATGAGCTGACCCTGCTCCCCGCACAGACTGCCCACACCAAGCCGAGTTTTGGGTCACCTCTAGTGGCATTATGCTATAATTACAAACCAAAACCCAGGTAGGAAAGCCCACCCCTCAGCCCAAACTTCCCAAATTTACTCCATTGGAATGCCAGAGCCATCAGCCACTTTCATTTGTGTCTTGATCACTAGACTATTCAGCCAAAAGAACATTCTCTCCCTCTTCCAGTGGGAAGAAACTCTCCGAGAAACCTAAACCCATCACATCTTCCAACATGTTTGTTCTCTGTCCTTGCCTTGCCTTGATTCCTGTCCCTTCCCTTGTCTTTTATTCCCATGCCCTGTCTTGACTTGCCTGCCCCTCTCTGGCCTTGCCTTGCCCTCCTGTCTCTGCCTGGCTCACCCACCCTGGATTTACCTTCCTCTGCCTTGCCTGCAGCTCTCACCTCCCCACTGCCTTGCTTTGCTTTCTGCTCTTGCCTTGCCTGACTTGTCTTGAGTTCTTACACTCTGCTTGCACAGCCTTGCCTGCACGGAAAGCAAAGAAAAGCAAAGCAGGGAAGTGGTGGGCAAGGCAGAGCAAGGCAAGGAAGCTGTGGGCAGGACAAGGCAAGGGAGATGTAGGCAAGGAAAAGCAGCCCAAGGCTAGGGTAGGTAAAGATGGGCAGTAGGACTGAAGGCAAGGCAAGGCCAAGGGACTCTGAGTAGCTTCCCTTGGAAGCAAAGGTCACAGTACAGTGCTGGTAGACCAGGTACTCTGAGGAGCAAGATTTGGATGTATTTGATATTGGAGGTGGTATCCAACTTTCCTCTGGAAGGTTGCTGAATGGGAATGGCAATGATTTTTCATGGGAGGGAAAGCATGCAGCCCCAGTGCTGGAGGTGCAGGTAAGGAATTCACTCAACAGCAATGAATATCACTGTTAAGTAGGCATTCTTTATTTACAGGGCTGAGGCCACACCATGAGTGCTCCCAACCACTGGATGAATTAACACAGTTTATATTTACAAGGTTGTTACACATTCATTACCCAGAGAAAGAAATCAGTAACATAAAACAACCAGTTTTTAAAAAATTATTATATGGACATGAGTTAACTATTTCACGGTCTTTGCTGCCACCTACTATCCTTGTGTAAGAACACAGTCCCTCTTGTGGCCTGGTGATCATTCCATGGTGTTCATCATTTGTCCTTTCACTGAACTTTCTGAATTGGTGCATGTTTCTTCCTTTCACACCACACAATTGGTTCTTTCTGGTGTTATTTCCTCATCATCCTAGCTGGATTATTCTCAGGTTGGTTGTTGATTGGATGCTTAGTTATTTTAAGCAATACTTATCCTCTCTACTTAAAAAGACATCACCTATTTGGTTACATTTTTCCTGAATGTTTTTTTAGTTCCTAGTAAAACATAATCTACACATCCTGTTTTTCAACCTTGCTCCCTTTACGCTTATGCCATAGGGCAAAAGATTTTTAAAACATTTTGTTAGTTAATTACAGATTTAGTCACATATAATGAGAACCCAGCAACTATCTTTCACTCTTAAAACTGAAATAAGAGTGGAAGTAGCAGAAGAAGGAATAGGAAGGGTGGGAGAGCTGCAAGCTGTGTGCTGGCAGTAAAGCAGGAAGCAAGGATGTTGTATTTTAATTCTTATCCACCCTGGTGGCACAGAGTGGTGCCAGTGGGAAGCATGAGATTGGCAAATGAATGGAAAAGAGGTTTGGCTCACTGGTTTCCCTGGCAATGTGAGGAGTCTCTCCTGTGAGCAGGGATACCAGTTTGGTGATTACTCCCTCTGAGGTTAAAACTACATACTTTATCATCATTTTGGAGGTAGGTTACATTTGATTTTTAATCAATACTATTTATTTTGCTAGCTTTAATACAGGTACCTTGATATTGTGTACTGTTTTATGTTAAGCTGTAATGTACTAGGTTTTTTAAAAAAATTGTATTGGGTAGTAAGTAGCTCTGATTAAGATCCCTCATCTGTTATCTGTTTAATAAATAGTTAATTTTAGAGGTAGATCTGATCTGCCATCTGTCACCATTTATATTCTGGAAAATCTCTTTGCCCAGGATTCTTCTCCTGGGAAGCTGAGAAGTCTCAGAGAGACATGAAAACATGAATTATCTGATTTGCTTCTCCTGTGTTTTGCTGCTTTGGAATGTGATTTAGACCTTGTTTACCAACAGGTGCATGTTTGATTGGTTTCATGTGAATTGTTTTGACTTATTGACTAATCAGGGTCAGGCTGTGTCAGGACTCTGGAAGGAGTCACAAGTTTTTATTATCACTCTTTGTAACCCTCTGTCTGTAACCTTTCTGTATTCTTTAGTATAGTATTCTTTAATACAATATATATAATAAAATAATAAATTAGCCTTCTAAGAACATGGAGTCAGATTCATTCCTTCCTCCTCTGTCTGAAGACCACAACCACCCTTAAAACTTGCAGGCCAGAGTGATTTCTGAAGTGCAGACTTGCTGAAATCTAAGGCTAAGGCAGGGCTGGTGGGCCTGGCTGGCCTTGCCCTCCTGGGCATTGCCTCTCAGCTGATGCTGAAGTGTCAGATGTTCTTTTTTGCATAAAAGAACTGTCCTCCATGGCCAGGAGCCCAGGGCTGCAAGTGGGATGCTGCCTTCTCAAACTGCTCCCAAAAGGAAGCTGCCAGGACCAAGAGGTCAGCTTGGCCTTGGCTTCCCAGGGAGCAGCTCTTATCTGCTCCTGGGACACTGGAGCACCAAGCTTCCCTTCCCGTGGATAAACACCATCCTTCACAGCACCCACCTCTGGAGGGAAGTGAGATTCTGCCTCCTAAAATTGTGCACATCAGAGGATTGCTCCCAGAAGAAGGCTACCATGGGTCTGGCTGGTCTTGGCCTCCCAGGGATTGCCTCTCACATCCACTGAAATGCCAAGCTTTCCTTCCTGTGGGAAAGAACTGTCCTGTGTGGCCCAAAGTGGGATTCTGCCTCCTAAAACTGCAAACATCTGAGGACTGCTCCCAGTGGAAAAGCTGTCCAATTTGACAGGTCTGGCTGGCCTTGGCCTCCTGGGAGCTGCCTCCATGGCCGTGGTGTCAGGAATAATTTCCTGTGGAAAAGAGCCATTCCTCTTGTCCAGATGCCCACAGCCAAAACTGGGATGCCAGGACAGCATCCACTGTCACCTGCCTGTGAGATGCAGAGGCTGAGCTGGGGTCCCCTCTCATCACCAGCCCTTTCTCCAGAAGCACTCACCCCACAGCAAGTCCTTCCCTGACCCTAACAACAAATGACAGCCAAAAGGTAAATTGTTATCCTAATTTAGCACAAAAAAACCCTACAGAGAGGTGACTTGGCCAGGGGATGCTGTGGCAGAACTAAGTACAGGGGGCAGAAAAACCTGTTTGTCAGTTCTACCTCTTACCAGCATTACAGTTCCTGGAAGCAGCATAATGGAAATTTGCCTGCAAATAACCCAGCTCCTATTGCCAGTTATAGCACCCAGGATGCTCTTCAGGGAAAGATGCTATCACTTCCATGCATACTGTAAAAGAAATGCTACAATCTGTCATTGGAAGATAGAAAAAAAACTTTTCTGAGTCAGTCTTGTAGGGACAAATAACATTCTAGCAATTTCCAGATATGAATTTACCTCAGAAAACTTTGCAAACCTCCTTGTGAGGGCTGGATTCCACGCACCATATCCAGATAAAACATGATCTGTTTCCTTTTAAACTGATTGTGCCAGTTTATCAGAACTGCTGTGCCTGCCCCGTGTGATGGATTCTGTCAAACACTCCCCAGTCTGGGGCTGAGAAAGAGCAGACAAACCATAGGGAGGTACTAAATAACTCACAGCCAAGTGGCTGCAGGAGGGTAAAAGTGGGAGAAAACCAAATGGAGCAAGTCCCCTGGCTGCTGGACAGGAATGGAGGGAGTGAGATGGGCTCGGACTGGTGGGCTGAGAGTCCCACAGTGCAGGACAGAGCCTCAGGGCACGGCCCCCAAAGCCAGGCAGGCAGCTGGAGCAGCACAGGCAGCTCTCCATGCTGGGGCCACCTGCTCCACCCCAAGCTGCTCATTCCAGCAAACACAGCTTTGTTTGCCACTTGTCAGAATGGGTTGGTTTCTATCCTGCTCCACTGAGCCAGCAGTGTCACAAGTGTGATGATGCTCCTACCAAAAAGGAGAGGAGGGGATGAGGCAGAGATCAGCTTTTAGAGAGATCCACAGAGATGTAAATGGGGGCCAGGCTGCTGTGAATGTGTCCTGGAACAAAATAACTGTACCTTGTGAGCAGGGGTAGCTCTGCAGAGATTCTGCTCAGACACACCAACGTGGAGCCCGTGGCCCTGCTGAGAGCACAGCACAGCCAAAACCTGCACATCTGGGCTGGGCAGGGCTGAGTCTCTTCCCAGCTGGGAGGGGGTGAACAGGGTCACAGCAAAGCACTTACACTGCAGTGCCCACAGTAGGAAAGGGTCTCTAAACTCAAACCAGCTCCCCATGAGTTCTGCTACAGCTTCTGTAAATATCAGGCACCTCTTTTCCAGATTCCTCCACATTCTCTAGTGCACTTCCCTTTCCTCACATTCACTCTGCTGCTCCCCCCATGTTAGTGTGTCCTCCAGCCCCTTTGGAGATGCTGCTGATCACCTCCCCACCACAAGATACAGCACAATCTCCTTCTCCAAAGGAATAAAATAACTCTCTGGTGATAAAACTTGCTCTTTTTTGTAACCAGATAGAACTGAATGTATAGCACCAGGATTATTCTTCATTGCTATTGTTCCTATTCCATGTGCATTAGTTGTCTGACCTTTAAGAAGGCCTTAATTTTTAATTTTTTAAATTTTTTTTGCTAACCCTTAAATGCTTATGACCCTGTACAGGAAAGGGTAAAGCTCTTCCCTTGGAACAATAAACCTTTCTAGTTATTCTTTCCTCTAACCACTTTCTCTGCTATGTGACTCCCCCTTTGTAAATCAGGTTCCTTGATGCTCTCCTGCCCTCAGCTGCACATGGCCTGAGTGGGATTCTGGCACTTCACAGCAAGGGCAGATGTCTCTGAAGCCAGTGCACCTGTGAACACAGCCTGGGACCTGAGGTGGGCGTGCTCCAGAGGGAATTTCTGTATTCAGGAACTAGACAAGCTTGCCTCTCCAAGGGTTTTGTCTCACAGTTAGCAGGGCTCCAGCAGAGATGCAGAGTGGGCTCAGAAGTACAGCAGAACACACTTGCACTGCATCTCTTTGTGATGAAGACTGCACATACAGCATGCAGTGCAGAGGTTTTGTCAAGAAGAGGCCTCTGACCTCTCCTCAGTGTGTCTGTGCAGCAGCAAAGTCTGGGCACTGCAGGAACACAAGAGCAACCACTGTGGCACCAAATGCCACATTAAGGAATGACAGAATTTCTCAATTCCTCTCCCCTGGCCTGGATATTTGCTGTCTTTTCCCTGTCTGTTGCCTGGTCTGGGTTCAGGTCACCACGTTTTGAAGCACGCAGCAGAACCACACCAGGCCTCCAGAAGTTTCTGGTTCCCAAAAGGAAGAGTTAAAATACCTTCCTGTCACGGAGCCCTTGCTCTCTGCCCTCAGGTTACAAAGGTGAATGCAATAAATAAAACAACAGTTAGCTGATAGTTGTGAGCTTCCCAGAAAGGGAAACCAATGCATTCACAGGCTGGAAACTGCAGGTCATTCAACAGGCCAGGAGGAGGAGGAGGAGGAGGAGGATGTCTCGGTTTGAGGAGGGGAGGAAGGCCCATAGTCATGCTGCTTCCCAGAAAGGGAAACCAATGCATTCACAGGCTGGAAACTGCAGGTCATTCAACAGGCCAGGAGGAGGAGGAGGATGAGGATGTCTGGGTTTGAGGAGGGGAGGAAGGCCCATAGGGATGCTGCTCTCTCAGCATGCATGACTACAAGCCTGTCACAGCCCCAAAGGGACTGCAGGAGGATGAGGGGAGGGCAAGCAAAAAGCTTCCCTTCTATGCTCAAAGCCTTCTGTTATTTGACTGCATGCAGTAAAATGTTTCAATTATTCCAACAAAAATCTTCCTCAAAAATAACCACTCCCAGTGAAACATTTCTGTATAAAAATAGGTGTTTTCCACTGAAACATTTTCCTGGCTCCAAGCAGGAGGCATTTCAGGCTGTGCACATGGGGTTGTTGCCTACTGCCTGCACTCATGACCTGTTACACCACATTTATCCCATTGGTGGCAAGATTGGCTGGACAGGAGTTGGATAAAACATTCCTTTACCATTTGGATTACCTGAGGAATTGCTTCTGCATTACACCTTTTGGGAATTCCGAGACCTCACAAGGGTGTTACCATGGGCCTGTGAGCACTAGAGGAGGCACTGCTTGGCTGGGAGAGCCTTAATCAGGAACTGCAGACAGTGTGGGGTCCTGGTTATTCCTCTCCTGTAGCTTGAGGAGGCAAACACATGCAGGGGCATCATAAACATCATCCTCTTCTTAACACACAATTAACTTTGCTTAGTAAACTCCTTGCTGGAGATGCCTGGCTGTGGGTTGCTGCAGCAGCCCTTAAGTACCATGGAGAGGCTCCTTGTAGAGCTTTTTTCAGCAGCCTTTAGCACTCCAAGCCTCATTAGCCATGGAGCTGGTGTCCTTGAAAGGCCTGAGCTGACAGACATTTGTGATAATACTTCCATCTTTATCTGCTTCACACATCACTGTACTGTAACTGCAATTCCCTGGCTCCTGATCCCCATCTTTTGCATATTTTAAAAGCAGAAAACTCCATCCAACACATGACTAGGAAAGGGCATTCCCCAGACTTCTTGGTATTTAACTTGGTGTGATTTCTCATCTTACTTTTTAGCAGTATTTTGTCTGGCTCTTCTGCTAGACCTGAGCTGTTGTTTCATGTTGTCCACACTTTTCCCTCTTCTTCCCCCACCATTTTAACAAGGGAACTTTCCTCTACCTGAACCTGGTGGCACTTTTTAATACTTTTTTGGCTGCTTGCTTACTGAGACTGCTGTTCTGATGAATGTCATTCTTCAGCAGCCTCTTGCTCCAGCCAAGCTCCATCAATAACTCAGCCAGGCCTCAACAACATCAGCTCTGGGTGAATATGACACTCAACTGACTGAAGGGGCTCAAGAGATACAGGCAAGAGGTTTCTCTCAATTTTTTGAAACTCTTCCAAGCTTCTAAAAATTGAGTTAGTTCAATGAGTAAAGCTCAGAGCAGTTTGACACAGTGCAGAAGGTGCCAACCCACTCAAGCACTGATGTGCTGAAGCCCATCCCATGGGCTGTGATGTGCTAAAGGCTCCCTTCCCTTGCTTGTCTCCACCTGCTCTGACTGACTTTACATTTTATGTTGCCTGGGACAAAGCCTATCCCTGTTCCTGTACTCCTGCAGCATGTCTAGGCAAACACCACCTTTGTGACTCTTTGCTGATGAACAGTCTTGCTTAACTGGCCTTAGGCAAAAGGCAGCTGAAACTCTGAAAAAGTTTAGTCTTTTAGCTGCCCACCCAGAGACACTGCAAGAGTGGTCAGCGCTCTGCACGAGACCCCACAGTTTCCCCCTGTTGATCATCACCCAAATTTCCAAATTTCTTCAAGCCCCAGCATCCCTTGGCCACCACATCCTGCAGCATCACAGCCCAGACACGAATTTGTGGGAGGGATGGCCCATCTGCAGACACAACTGCCCTGCAGGTGCCAAACACCACCCCAGCAGCTCCGAGGGCACACGGACCTGTGGCAGTGCCCAGCACAGGGATGGTTTTTAAGTCCTGAGTCTCAGAGCTGCTCGGGTGGAATCAGCTGCAGCTGCACAAGCCCCTGCTCCCTCTCCTGCTGTATTCGAGTGCTTGACTCAGGCATTGATCTCTGGAAACACCGAAGTGTTTGGAGCTGTCTGTGGGGTACAGTCACTTGGAATCACCCAGAAACCATAAATATATATATATGCCTTGTGGACAGACACTACATATCTATATATATACATTATAGGGCCTTGTGGACAGAAACTATATATATATCTATCTATCTAGGGCCTTGTGGACAGAGTATGTGTGACTTTGGATGGGAAACAGTCTTGTCTTCTGTTCTCATCACTGGCCACTCACTGAACTCACCTATCTGGAGAAAGCTCAAAGAACCAGCAGGAATAATTAGCTGTGAGGAGTCCAACAACAGGTTTGAGGAAGCTCTTTCCCTCCTGGGCATTGTTGTACTCACCAAGGGTGGGTGAAAGGCTTGAACTTGTTATTAGTTGGCTGCTGCTCTGAGGCCTTCCTGGACTATAGTCCTGGTCCTGATTGCCATTTTAGGGGAAGTGCCAGAGCTAATTTCTGTCAGGGATGAAGGGCTAAGTGGGGTTCAGGTCCCACAGGAATTTAAACAGCAGGAGCTAGAACCAGGCTCTGTTACTGGTCTGTTCCTTATAAAAACACAGGAGTTGAGCACTGAAAATTCCTCATTAACCAAAACTATTTGTGTGATAAAGAAGACAGTCACCCAGACAATTAAGAGAAAAATAGGTGTTATTTTCTCAACACAAGAATACAGAGACCTAGACTCAGCTCTGCACCCAGCAATGCTTTGCAAACCCTTTGACCACAAAGAAACTGCACCAGTGCTGGTGACAGAAGGAGACACTGGGAAGGAAGTGCTGCTAAGTCTCATCACAGAAGAAAGCAGGAGAGTCCTGACCCCACAAACCCTTTGCTGTGGGCACATAGTGGCTGGACCACCTACCCTGTTTGTAGGGTCACTATTATGGCAAAGCTCAATCCCAATCTTGCTGAAGTCTGCTTCTTCCAGTTCTCTTACCAAGCTGAAAAGTCTCTCAGGAGCATTTTTGTCTTCTCCTGATGCCACCTAGTGCCCAGCCTGCTCAGCTGGAGCTCAGTGGCTCAGCCCTCAGAGCCACCTCCAATTCCTGCAGAGGAATAGAGGGTGCAGCTCAGTGGGGCCAGGACTGACAGGAGCTACCTGATAGCAGCAGGGAGATGGGCAGCTGGAAAACCACTTGGAAAACTCCAACAGAGGCAGCAGTTGGACTGCAGAATAGTTGGATAGCAGGGACTGAGCCTGCAGCACAGAGGATGACAGAAGCTGGAGGAGCTATTGGGCAGCTACACTACATTACAAAATATGTAATGGGATCTTTAGTGCTTAATGTTGATAATTTATCATCCCTAAAGATAAGTGAGAGAGGAAGCCAGACCAACTAGAACCTGGAGCAGAGCAAACCTTCAGGATCTCTGTTCTCCCCCCACTCTCTCTCCAAAGAACACTGACCCACACTGATGTCACCTTAACCAGAGCCAAGTGTTTAATTGAGTGCAAGGGAGTGACAATGGCACAGTGGTTGTGCTGGGAGGGTGATTCCCACAGTGCTGGGGTACAGAATCTTCAGAACAGAAGTAAAGAAGTGAAGGCAGATCCATCTTAGAGCGTACAATGAAAAACAACTTATGCATCTGGGGGCACATTGGAAATAATGATGCCTCCTAAGGACTTGCAAACACCCAGGCCTGAGGCATCTCAGCATGACTGAGATGAGAGGTTTGTCAGCACAACCAACTCCCCAACATCAGTACTGAACATCAGGCAATGGAGCTAAGGTTTGCTTTTTATATATATATATGTATATATATGTACACATATATATACACACACATATATATATATTACCTATCACCATACTGATAAACATTCTTTGGAACCTCTCTGAGGGCAGAGGTAAGAACAGCAGGCAGCCTGTTGGCACCTCAGCACTTCTGTTTCTAACCAATTAAAAAAAAATTAACAACCTTAACAAAAACAGCCACAAGACTGCTGCCAGCATGCCTGGCTGGTGTTTAATACTGCTACTCCATCAGGGTTGGAGGGAGACCTATTGTGAATGGCAACAGTTTGCACTGTGACTTCTCCAGCTGTGCTGCAGAGCAGGGCAGGAGTCACAGGAGGGCAGTGGGATGCAAAGGCTCAGACCTGGTACCAGTCAAAATGTGTCAGCAGCAGGGAGCTCCCACGAGGAGAGAGTGAGCTAACTGTGCACAAAGCTCTCTCTCTCTTTCTCTCTCTCTGTGCTTAAGGCTGAGTCAGGGACCCTTTGGGCTGTTCCCAGACCACCAGACAGAAATATGTGTCAGTTATAAATACATCACATCAGCTGGGGCATGTGGGGTGTGGTTGGGATGGGAGAATTTAGAATGGGTGCAGGGGAGAGAGAAAGGAAAAAGACATCTTACACTTCCAGCACTGCAAGGAACAGTTTTGACCTCACGCAAAAAGTCACTGGGCCTTTTCAATAGTCTTATCTGGCTTGTGCCCCATCATCCTTAACACATCAGAGGGAATGTTGGCTGGCCAAGGGTTAAACAATCCCACACAGTGGAGAGTAAATCTGCAGTCTGCTGAGAAGATCCCAGCCACATCACTGATGATCTCAGAGTCCAGCTTGAAGGAAGGAAGCAGCGTCTTGGTCTCACACATCACTCAGGGCCTGCAGAGAGCCACAGACAAACTGTCAGCATGGAGCTGCCACAGCTCCCCCAGTCTGCAGCAGAAATATCAATCACCACCTCTGCAATACACTTGTGGTATTTGCCTTCATCCCTGTGACACTCTAAGGAATTTTTTTTCTGGAACCTGCAGGTGCAGGCCAGTGGGCATATGATGGACTAATGTGGAAATACAGACTATCCTTCAAGAAGCAAGACTGATCTATGCTGGAGCATCCCTTCTTTACCCTCTTGTTTGTGCCAGAAATCAAGCACATTTTATCTGAGACTTCTGGAGCTTTCCAGTGGGAAACACCAGTTCTGCAGGCTCTTGGACCTGGCTTTGGTAGGTGAAGTAGGAGTGATCTGTCATCAAGGCACAGCACACCAGCCCAAAGAACTGCTCCTAAATGAACTCCAGTCTTCCCTGACTCACACTCTGCTCTGCCACACAAAATGCTGTCCTGCTCTGACTTGCCCACAGAAGCCTTTGGGACTGCAAGAAACCCTCAGTCCTGCCTACTCCCCCTCCTATCTGATCCCTGAGGGAGTGCTGTGGCACAGCCTGGCTCACCTTCCGTGCAAACTCTGGCAGAATGAACGCTGCCCGGTGAATGTCAGAGTTGTAGTACTTCAGACTCCTCTCCTCCACTTGCTGCTGAGAGAGCTGCTGCACAGGCTCCCGGAAATTCGTGTTCTGCAGAAACAAAGTCAGGAGCTTTGACTATCTGAACAAGGAGCCAAAGGCTGTGTGACAGGCATCCTGATGCATGGCAGAGAGCTGAGATGACTCACAGGAAAACAAATAACTTTCTGTTCTAGTGTGAGGCCAAAGGCTCTGCACAGCCCCAGCACCAAGGGCTGGGGTTTCTGCTCTGGAACTCCTGTGACCAGCACTCATGCACAGATGTCAGTGCATGAGGTCAGACTGCACGAGCCATGTGCCAGATGAAGCATCCAAGAAACAAGGCTTTGCTCTTCAAAGGAGAATCCCTGTTTGGCACAGGGCATGCTGCCAGCATCCCAGGTTAACCATGTGCAGCAGCAGCAATGCTGGCACCCCAAACCCATCTGACAGTCACATTGAAGCAGACTAGGAAAGGAGTAAACTTCAGTGGTCTGACAGAGTTACCAGCCCACATCCTAACACCAACTCTCACCTGGAGGCCTCTGTGAGCAGATTACCTGTCACAGGCTGATTCTACTTTATAACAGTCACCATCAAATAAGCCAAAACCTTAACATGCTCTGGAAATTGGTAGTGACTTCCTCCCTTCCAAGTCTGTTGTATTAGACAGAAAATTATGATAATTTTTAAAGCAACTAGTCAGTTCTGCCCTTCATTCAGCACTGAGCAGAATGCTGCACTGCAGCTCTGGAGCTCTGGGCTGGCAGAGCCAGGCCCCATCAGGAATCCTGAGGCCCCACAGCTGGGAGAGTTCAGTGCCAGAGCCCAAGTTCTGCAAGGGACAGCCCGAGGCAGGCTTGGAGGGAATGGAAAGGGGCAGGTGAGGTGGCTGGAACTCACGGGGTTCTTGCTGCAGAGCATGAAGCCGATCTGCCCGCTGGGGTACGTGGGGATGGTGCAGTAGGCGTACTCCACCACGGGGAACAGAGACTTGCAGAACTGACGCATCTCCTTAATGAGATCCAGGTGCAGCCACTGGCACTCTCCTGCAGGGAAAAGTCAGTAAGGAAGCTGAGGGCTGCCCCTCTTCTCTGCACTGTGCCAGGTAACAGTGCTTCCAAGTCTCAACCTGTACAGCTCGTGTGGTTTCAAAGACAAGACCCTTCTGCCAGTTTTGCTAAGCCCAGTCCAATAATTAATGAGCTGACACAGATCAAAACCACTGCTTTACGTGGGAGATGACATGGGTCACCTCCTGCATCACATCTCCCCA